>NC_025696.1:20461879-20477674 GCF_000633955.1 Camelina sativa
TTGTTGTTTGATGGTTAGAGATGACTCTATTGCTTGTGTGTATAGCCCAGTAGATAGGAGGATTGCCTTACTGAGTGTTTATAAAATACTCATGCATTGCATTTTGTGTTTGTGGTGCAGGTAAAGGCAAAGTGTGATCGTGGAATCAGGGCAATGAAGAGGAGGATGTTCTAGGGACTCGATTTGATGTTTTCTGGCATTGCTAGGTTGGTAGAGTTGAGTCATTAGAAACATTGCTAGGTTGCTGGTTCCATGTTTTCTGATGATTGGTTATTTGGATATTGGTTATGTTATGAATATTGATTATTTATATTTATTGGATATTGATATTGTTATTCCGCTGTTGGTTGTGATTGTGGTTAGGTGGCTAGTGGGTATGGAACCACTAGTTGTAGTTATTTATTTATTATTATTATTATTATTTATTTAAAAAAATAAAAATGGGTCGGGTCGTTTCAAGCCTTTACAATTCTAGGATGGTTAAGTGGATGGTTTAGAGCGGTTTAGGAATTTATTTGGTGGAATTATTTTCCTGTTGCTTGATGTTGTGTGATTGAATTGATTATGAGTAGTTAGTCAATTTGCATGTGGTATGGAGTCCTAGTATCATCCTCTTCGAGCCTTCAATGAGATTCAACGGTAAGTTATTTTCTGTGTTGTTAGTTGTGTGTGTTTTAGCTTATGTGTGAAAAGTGAAGTTGGCTATTGAAAAGTTGTTGGAAAGTGGTGGATACGCCGGTGTCGGTAAATACCGTTGGCGGTGATTTGTTGGAGTGGATGTTTTGCAAATGGAGTTATTTGGTTTTTTTGGAACTTGTGGTCTTGCGGAAAAGGAAATTTTTCGGGAGTTCTATAAATGGAAAGTTGCCATAAATAGAAATTTTTAAAAATGGAAAGTTTCTAAAAATGGAAAGTTCTATGAATAGTTAGGACTTGTCTATTCTTGGAAAGGGGATGTGAAATGCCGGAGTGGTGGGAAAGATTAGAGGTTGACCTGAAAAGTGATCACAGATGAGATGATCAGTTCTCAAGGATTTTTGTGTTGATTGGTGATGACACGGTGTTAAGAGAGTATGCAGGTTCTAAAAATAGGAAGCTTTATGAATAGTTGAAACTTACCTATTTATGGAAAGTTTGTTTGCAAACAAATAGAAAGTTCTATGACTAGTTAGAACTTGTTTATTTTTGGATAGGGTGTTTGTAACCACCGAAGTGTTTGGGGTGTTTGGAGTGAGGCCTGGGGATGGCCATGGTAGTGGTAATATTCTGGGAGGGAATATGGTATTAGTAGCACATCGAAATGTTCTACGCGGATAACGGGGGGTGGTCCTGGTTGGAGAAATGCTTATAGACGTTATGACGTTTGCTATAAAGGCGGGGGGGGGGGGGTCCTGAACGAACTCATGAGGAGATGGGNCCCTAGATACTGATAGCTCGAGGGACTGCGGTCCTGAGGGTGGCATAGGAGATGGGGGTTCTCCTGAGGAGATGGGGGTTCTCATGGTACCGAGATCTCGAGGGTGACGACCCGAGGGTGAGACGGTATGGCTCAAAGACAGGGGCTCTAAGAGTGTGATCGGTATGGCTTGAAGGTTGCGACCTAAGAGCAGTTGAGTTGGTGGCAAAAGTGTCAAGGACATGGGGATAAGCATGGTAACCAGATGTGGATTTATGAGATTGATGGGGGTTCAATCTCTGGTTTCCGGTTTATATCGGATGCGGATCTCGGGGTTGATGGGGGTTCAATCTCGGGGTTGATGGGGGTTCAATCTCGGGGTTTCTGTGTGTTGACCGAGAGAGTCAGGTGTATGCTGGTCGGGGGCCAGAGTTGTGATGATTGGGAGAGTATGGTTTGGATTGACCTGTGGGGTTAGGACTTTGTTGACCAGTGGGGTTAGGATTGTGTGGACCAGTGGTGTCATGGTTGCGGCAGACCAGATGGTTGGATGGTGCGAACCGTTGCGACGGTTTGATGAGTGTTGCGGATCTGTGGCGGGGTGTTCAGATTCGAGGACGAATCTTTTGTTAGAGGGGGAGAATTGTAACATCCGCAAATAAAATCGGGGATTTGGGGAGTGGGTGTCGATCGACACCAAGAAGAGTGTCGATCGACAACAATGAATTTTGGTTTGACCATATTGTTTTGATTGCCAATTATGGTTTGGTTTGATTCAATTGGGTTGTCTAAACCATGTGTATAAGGGAAAACTCAACTTAGGTCGTGGGAGGAGTTGTGTTGGCCGTTCTGAAGAGAAAAAGGAGAAGAGAGAGTGTTCTTCAGGGAATTTGGAGATTCTAAACTGTTTTGGTGAGATATGTTCATGTGGGGGGGAGATCTTGTGCTAGGAACAAAGGAGAAGGCTTCTAAGGGTTGGATTCGTTGTTGTTGAGTTAGAATCTTCCTGCAAAAGAGGTCAGGGCATGACCATGACTTATCTAAGTCTGAGAATCCTTTGTTTGCTTGATTTGTTGTGTGTTTGTGGTGTTGTTCTTGCTTGTGGTGATCGTGTTATGGTGCTTATAGATTCATGTAGCTTTTGGGTGAGTTTGGAACAGATTGCAGAAGATTGGAAACAGTGATTCGATGATCGGCTTCGAGCAGAACGTGTCTGCGGGGTCGGTGTCGATCGACACCAAGTGGGTGTCGGTCGACACTATTCTGGGCCTAGTGTCGATCGACACCTCTTTGGTGTCGGTCGACACCAACTTGTCTGTTGCATTTTATTCTTGGTTTTTTTGTGTTTGGTTGTTATTTGTTAAACTTTGGTTTCTCAGTTGCTTGTGTATATAGCCTAGTAGATGGGATGATTGCCTCACTAAGTATTTGTGATAATACTTACGCATCTCAATTGTTCTTTGTGGTGTGCAGGTATTTGACGTGGAATCATGGCGATGAGGAGGAGGATGATCTAGGGTCTCGTTTGTGTGATGTTGGTTATATTTTTTTTGTTGGAACCTTTGATAGAGTTATGCTAGGTTGATGGCTAGAATGCTTAGGGATGTTATTGTATTGATGATGTATTGGTTTTATATGGTTGGTATGTTTCCGCTGTGTATATTGGTTATTGATGGTTTAATGATGTATTGTGGTTTGGTTGGTTTAGTTAAGTAGTATGGGATACTTAACTATATATATTATTATTATTATTTAAAAAAACGGGTCGGGTTGATTCAAGAATGAGGTAAAACCCGAACATGTACCAAAAAGGAGTGATCGTGCGAGAAGAACAGTCCCAACCTTAACCCGACCAAAGAGGATCTAAGAGCAGGAAGAACAACCAGAAGACCTACCCGAGCATCCACACGACTCGAACCTCATGCAGAACCTCGTGCAGACCTTCGGGCAGAGCTGGGAAGCTAGGTCAAAGGGGTTTCCATATAGAAACCCCCTCCTTATTTTCTCGCCACCAAGCCGCAGACACTCACAAACTAGAGAGCGAGAGCTTCTTAGAGAGAGAGAGAGAGAGCGATTTACACATTTTCTTACTTTGTTAGGATCCAATTTTTTACTTCTTTAGCTACTCTTTTCAGTTTTGACTCTGTTATTCTATCCCTTTTATCTTATTTTCAATTCAATGTAACTTTCATTTGTTTGTGTTTTTATGCTATTCACCATGAGATCTGAGTAGTGAATCAAAGTTTCTAAGGATGGAATAAGCGAATATGTGTTCTTGATCGATTAGGATGTCTTAGCTTGATTGTTTATTCTATAAAAAATCCTTTCTAGATTGGTATACTTAATGTTATTTTCAGACTGAGAGGTTGAGATTAGATCTAGGGTGTTTTGCCATCGAGAGATGTTGTTGAAATGCTTGAACCAACCAATGCTAGAGACTTACTCACTTAGCCTAAGAAATTAGATGTGTAAGGAGTTTATTGACAATAATGAATCGGATTTTAGTGCCTGCTTAGTCATGTTTCTCCAACGAGAGTTGGGTAGGGGAGTGACTAAGGTTGATTGTTTCTATCACGAGAGTGTTTTTGCAAGGTTTAGAGATTCATTGTGTAAAGAATATTTGCTTGAGGCATGTGAGATATCCCAAATTGATCATGAGCACTTATGAGTCGATTACCCCATCCTTAGGAGCTTTCGTACTTGATTGTTTAGCCTTTTATTTATAACTCGATATGTTACTCGAACTGGTACTCGATCACCAGCCTCGTGTTCACCCTCGAGTAGTTCATCTTTGTGTTCTTGATTTCTTTTGTCATCCGTCTACCCATTTGATGCGGTACCCGAATGCTTGCATCGTTGCTTAGGTCGTGTGGTTCTTGTTTTATTTATCTTTTTTTGTTTCTTTTAGGTTGTTAGATAAAACCTCATTATTGTTTGGCTTGACTTGCATTGTTCTGATCATATCTTATCTGCTAACATAACAACCATTTGGATTGATAACCCTTTATACTATAACTGCATAGGGAATTGATACCCTGGGTGAAAATCTTGTTATCAGTGTGACATAACTTATGAGTTTTAAGAGAACAAGAGAGAGTTTTAGGTTTTGAGAGAGTTTTCTCAAGATTAATAAAAGAGAGTAATTCTTTTAGTTTTTGTCTTCTTAATTCTTTGAAGGTTTCTTAATATTCAGATTCTATATTTGGTATCAGAGCCAAACACAATATGGGAGACCTCACGATTACTATTCCAAAGCCTAAAGAAGGAGGAGGATCAACGCTCTCATGTTCCATGCTCAACTTGACCAACTACATAGTATGGGCCATGCGAATGAGGATCACCGTTAGAGTTAACAGAGTTTAGGAAGTTACTGAAACAAACCTGGTTGTTGATGAGAAGAACACCTTGGCCATGGCTCTGTTATTTCAATCATTACCAGAGAGTCTTATTCTGCAAGTTGGTGAACTTGACATGGCGAAAAAGGTTTGGGAAGCGATCCAAGCACGACATGTGGGAGTAGAACAACTCCGAGACGCTAGGCTACAAATCCTCATGTCTGAATTCAACAGACTTAAGAAGAAAGGCTCTGAAAAAATTGATGATTTTGTGGGAAAGCTCTCTGAAATATCTTCCAAATCTACAGCACTTGGAGTCAACATAGAAGAATCAAAAGTGGTCAAGAAATTTCTCAAAAGCCTTCCACGGAAAAAGTTTATACACATCGTAGCATCCCTTGAACAGGTATTAGATCTCAATACTACTACCTTTGAAGATAATTTTGGACGCATGAAGGCCTACGAAGAGTGTATTATTGAGGAAGAAGATATATCAGAAGATTAAGGTAAGCTTATGTATGCAACTAGGGAAGCTTAATCAACTCGCGAATACAACGACGATTTTCGCTACAGAGGTCGAGGAGGACGGTTTTACTACAGAGGCAGAGGTAGAGGTATGACTAATGGAGTAAGAGACATATCAAAGATAACATGTTTCTGATGTGAAAAGATCGGACACTACACTTCAAGCTGTCCTGATCGCTTGCTAAAGTTACAAGAAATCCAAGAACTTTACAACAATGAAACGTAAGATGCAGATCAACTTATGATACATGAGGTAATTTACTTGAACAAGAAACACTGCATCCCAAGTCAGTTGGACAAAAACATAGGAGAAGAGAATGTTGTACAACGGTGCTAGCAACCATCTGACTGGTGATCGTCAATACTTTGATAGCATTGATGACTGTTATCGGAAAAGTCAGATTTGGAGATGATTATTGGGTAGATATCAAAGGGAAAGGACCGATCTCCTTTATTGATATCAATGGTGAGCCACAGAGGATTTTGAATGTCTATTTTATCCCAGACCTAAAGAGCAATATTATCAGTCTTCGTCAAGCTACAGAATCAGGGTGTGACATTAGGATGCTGAGAGAATGTCTGACCATGACCGAAACGGAACAGATAGGTGAAAAGAATCACTTATATAAGGTGTGTATGGGAATTAAAAATACTACTTGTTTGTTTTCATCTACTTTAAGTGAGTCTAGCAGATCCCATGCTAGGTTGCCTTGAGAATTTGAAGTTGATGATATAGAAGAATCTCACTCTTGGAATAGCATGATTTGTTCTTGATTAAGTTTGCTCATCATGTTTACTTGGGAAACAAACACGAAGATCTTTCCCTAGTGCTACTACATATAGAGCAGCCAAAGCTCTAGAACTAATCCACAGAGATCTTTGTGGCCCTATTCCACCAAGCACCATTGCAGGGAATAAATAGATCTATGTTCTTATAGTTGACCATAATCGCTACATGTGGACAATTTTACTCAAAGAAAAGAGCGAAGCTTTTGGAAAGTTCAAGAAATTCAAACAACATGTGGAACAAGAATCAGGAGCAACCATAAGAACTTTCAGGACAGACACAAGAGGAGAATTTTTTTCTGTGACACCCCGGTTTCAGAGACTTGCAGAGAGGTTTAAAAGAATTTATTTGGCCACTTATGTCACCAAAGTGCACTTATCTTTTTGGTCAAGGGTCCTGAGAGAACTCAAAAGTTAAGGTGCTTGAGTTGAAGTAGTCTCAGGATGGGTGACCTTCCGGGAAGTGACTGTCGGAACTGTGCGAGTAAGGACAACACACAGGGAAAGAACATGTGGTGATTTGTAGGTAAGGAAGGTGGGCCCGTGGACTGGGATTGGACATGGGGACTACTAATAGGTGGCGGTCGGGGCGTTACAATTTTTCAGGAATTTAACTCCTTATGTGAGGACTCTAGTATTAAGCGACACCTTACAGCACTGTACACTCTGCAACATAATGGTGTGGTCGAGAGGTGGAACAGGACGCTTATGGAAATGACTAGGAACATCATGAAACTCATGCGAGTTCCAAATTACCTCCGGGGAGAAGCTATCAGACATTCTACAACCTTCTGAACAGAATAGCAACAAGAGCTCTTGAAGACAGAACCCCTTATGAAGCTTTGCGGAATAAAAACCCAACACCGATCACCTATGATGTTTTGGTTGCATTGGATATGCTAAGGTGGACAAGCCACATTTAAAGAAGCTAGATGATAGGTCTCGAGTCACGGTTCATCTCGGAACAGAACCAGGGTCTAAGGCATATAGACTACTTGATCCGCAAACACGGAAAATAATAGTAAGTCGGCATGCTGTATTTAATGAAACAAAGGGATGAAATTGGAGTTCTAACAATCAAGATCTGGAACAGAGTGGAAGTTTCTGTTTTATTTTTGGTGAGTTTGGAAACCGTGGCATACAAGACGATATTATGAGTGAAGTTGCAGAACAAGTTGCAGAGGAGCAGAGCCATGTAGATGTTTCTCTAGACAAAGCTAGTAATGAAGGAAACAATGATAACAACTCAGAATTTTTGCAGAATGATGTTATGAATGAGGAGGTACAAGATCTGTCTCACCCTCAACCTACTCTAAGATGAACTACAAGACATATTGTGAACCCAAAATATCTCCAAGGTGAGATGTTGCTTTTATGATTAAATAACAAACCAAGGAACTACTATGAAGCAAAAGGAATAAAAGAATAGATGTTTGCCTATGAGGATGAAATACAGTCGATTAAGAAAAACCAAGTATGGGATCTTGTTGGTTTGCCTGATGGAGTTAAACCAATTGGCTTAAAGTGGGTTTTTTAACTCAAGAGAAACTCTGATGGGAGTATCAACAAGTACAAGGCCCGCTTAGTTGCAAAAGGATACGTACAACAATATGGGGTTGATTTCGAAGAAGTTTTTGCTCTAGTGGCTAGGATATAGATGATAAGACTTCTTGTCAACCTTGCGGCATCCAATGTTTGAGAGATACATCATTTGGATGTCAAGACAGCGTTTTTACATAGGGAGCTTAATTGAGGTTAAAGGAAGTGAGGACAAGGTCTACAAGCTCAACAAAGCTTTGTACGGATTAGGACAATCCCCGAGTGCATGGAACAATAAACTCAATCAGATTCTTATTGAGTTACAGTTCAAAAATATTTGAAAGAACCATAAGTGTATCGAAAGGAGGTTAAGGAAATCTTCTTGTGGTTGTAGTCTATGTTGATGATTTGTTTGTTTCAGGACCAAACATTCACATTATCAATGAATTCAAGAAAGAAATGACTTTAAAATTTGATATGAGTGATCTTGGAAGACTAACATACTATCTAGGAATTGAAGTATGTTAGATTGTTGGAGGAATAAGGCTAAGTCAGAAATATATGCTAAGAAGATGCTAGAAAAAGCTGGAATGAAAGATTGCAATTTTGTTCTTACACCAATGGAGTCCTGACTGAAGCTGACTAAATAGGAGGAAGAAGAAGAGATTAATGCTTCGAGTTATCGAAAAAACATTGGCTGTTTTTGTTATTTACTTTATACTCGGCCTGACATGACATATTGCATTGGAGTTCTAAGTAGATACATGCAAAATCCTAATGTATCTCATGGTGCTGCAATGAAACAATGCTTGCGTTACTTGCAGGGTACTACAGCGTTTGGTTTGGTGTTTAAACGCTTTGTTTCAAAGGTGCCTAGGTTGATAGGATATAGTGATAGCAGTCATAATGTTGATCCAGTTGATGGTAGGAGTATTACTGGTCACATGTTCTATCTCGGAGGGAGTCTGATCTCTTGGTGTTCACAAAAACAAGATACAATGGCTATGTCATCTTGTGAGGCCGAGTTCATGGCTGGAATAGAGTCGGCTCGACAAGCGTTGTGGCTTCATGACTTAAGGTTACTGGTACACCATGTGAGAAAGACACGATTTGTATCGACAACCAATCAGCAATTTCTCTTACTAGGAATCCAGTTTTTCATGGAAGGAGCAAACATTTTAATGCAAGATACCACTTAATGAGAGAGTGCGTGGAAAATGGGCTAGTGGAAGTAGTACATGTTCCAGTAAATGAGCAGAAGACTAACATTCTAACTAAAGCCCTTGGGAGAAGAGAGTTCAAGGAAATGAGAGATCTAATTGGAGATTAAGACTTGGAGGAGATTTATTTCAAGCTTAAGGGGGAGATTGTTGACTTAAGCTTGAAAGAAACTTAAGTCATTAGTATTCCAAATCCTACCAAGTTGTGGTTTCTAAAGGATTAGGATAATAACAAGTTATATTTAGGAGTTTTCTAAAGATAATGCCTAATAAGAATAGGATTTGTTTTGTGGGTTCTCTATATAAGGAGATGTCAATGTGTGATATAACTTATGAGTTTTAAGAGAACAAGAGAGAACTTTAGGTTTTTAGAGAGTTTCCTAAAGATTAATAAAAGAGAGTAATTCTTTTAGTTCTTGTCTTCTTAATTCTTTGAAGGTTTTTTATATTCAGATTCTATACGCTTATGGTCCAACAATGTTGGTGGCCCAAACCAATAAAAAAATGTGGCCTTTTGCCTGTCCTACGGGTTGGGCCTAACGTTGTAGCAGAGAATAAGGGATTTGTAAAAGTTGTTGCAAAAAATTTGTTGGATACGTAATCTGCTTCTCGAGATGCATTGCCCGATGCTGACTGCAACCTTGGTATATTGTGGCAACATAAGTTCAGTCTACCTCTCGAAGAACCCGGTCCAACACCAACGTACAAAACATATAGAATTTGATCTTCACTTTGTTCGTGAAAAAGTAGCACTAAGCCAAGTCAAGGTTCTTCATGTACCATCTTCACTTTAGTTTGCAGACATATTCACTAAAGGCTTGCCTTCTACTTTGTTCAAGGAGTTTAGGTCCAGTTTAACCGTACGAAGTTATGACGATTTCACTGCAGGAGTGATAAGATCATAACCAGAGTATACCGAGATTGACTTGGTCAAGATTGAATGAGATATGGCATCGTGTGTTCTCCTATATTATTGGAATTGTCTCCCACTTATTCATGATCCTATATTTGTTTAGTTGGCGGTTAATTTCTTAACATCTTTTTTTGTATTTAAGAAACGATTTGTCTTATGGAATGTGAGAAGAGAAAATTGATCATTTGGAAATTTCTATATTTATATAAGTATTATTGTGTTCAATTCAGTTTTTGAATTTTCTGGTAGCACATGTGCTGAAAGGTAGGTATTTTTAAAATAGACACCTTTATTGGCAAAAAACCTTATTCTCCATTCTCCATGATTTGGCTGGAAAACATTTTTCGAGTAAAATGGTCGGTAGGATCATGCTTTACATATCGGTTTGGCGAGACTCATGGATACTATATACTAATCCTCTTCCCGCTTGGAGAAGGGGAGGATTACTGCATCCAAATTTGATGGTATATTGTATTTAGTCAAATCGGGTTTCGGCTTGCACTAGGCCTGGGCATTCGATTAACTATTTGGTTCCGGTTTGGTTGTGTTCGGTTTCGTTTAGTTTGAATATCGTAATATAATAACCATTCGTATATTAAAGAAATTTTGGTTTGGTTCGTTTCGGATATCATTTGGATCGGTTTGGTTCGAATATTAAATCTGAAAACCGAAAATAATCAAAATAAGCATAGTTTTGGATCTGTTTGGTTTTTAATTCAAAATAAACCGAACTAACCAAATGAAACCAAAAAAATATAAAAATAACCAAAATAAAACCAAAGTAAAAACCAAGTGAGCTATGCAAATCGGCAAATATGGTTCTAACGAGTAACAGAATAGTTCTAACGAGTAATGACCAAGATCCAAGAAATTGAAACCAAGATTCAAATGACCACCACAAAGATTCAAGAATCAAACACAAAAAGTTAAAAACACACACATGTGAAGCGAGTTAAGAAAAAAAGAAAAAAAAGTCGTATTCGGATCAAAGCTTTGCCATTCCCACTAAGCCGAGATTGCCGAGTCATGTTGTGTCCTCCCAAGCAACCAACAACTTCAATATGTGATAGATCCAAAATCTATATAATTCAAATAACTAAGGTTAACAATTACAATTTCACATTTTAAAAGAGCAAATGAAACATAATTTTAAAGAGATCAATTTGTACCTTTTTCAGGAGTATCATGTAGTTCAACTTCTGCAAGCAATTGTTGAATAGTGACTACTCCTTTTTCAGCAAAGTGAAGATCATCCTTCAACCATTGTTTGGTGCAAATCAAAACCTCTATCATATAATGAGTAAAACAACTCCTATATGGGTCTAGTATTCGGCCACTTGTGCTAAAAGCACTTTCAGATTCAACAGAAAAGACCTACATAGCGGAGACATCCTTAGCTATCTCTAATAAGACTAGGAATTTTCCACTATTAACCTTCCACCATGACAAAACATTATATTCTGTCCCCATCATAACATTTGGGTCTGTAACATCTTCCTTCAAATATAATTGTAACTCATTGCTTGCACCCTTGATTCCCTTCTCTTTAACCAATTCCTTGTACATCATTCTCACCCTTTTATACTTAAGGCCATGATTATCAGCTGCAACTTCCATTTTATTTGAAAAAATCATCATAACCTTCTTGACCACTATGACAAGATGACATATTATGATGGGATAGAGACTGAGGTAATTTCCCTTCTTAAGCATCACATACTACTTAATTAGACTAACTCAAACCACAACTCATCATTAAACCAGCAATAACCATTGTGAACAGTGGAAACATACCAATAACACAAAACCAATATATCATCAATACAATAACATTCCTAACTATTCTATCCAGCAACATAACATAACTCTAACCAAGGTTCCAACATAAACAATATATATCCAACAATACACAAACAAGACCCTAGATCATCCTCCTCCATCGCCATGATTCTACGTCACATACCTGCACACCACAAACAACAATTGAGATGCGTAAATATTATCACAAATACTTAGTGAGATAATCCTCCCATCTACTAGGCTATACACACAAGCAACTGAGATTCAAATGTTAAGCAACACAAACAACACAACAAACCAGGAAACAAGCGACAAACAAACTGAAACAGCCTGACCCATTTTTTTATAATAATAAATACAATATATAATTAAGCATCTCATACTAATTAATTAAACCAACCCAAATCACAACTCAACATTAAACCAGCAATAACCATTATGCACAGTGGAAACATACCAATAATACAAAACCAATACATCGATAATACAATAACATTTCTAATCATTCTATCCAGCAACCTAACATAACTCTAACCAAGGTTCCAACATAAACAATATATCCAACAACACAAAAACGAGACCCTAGATCATCCTCCTCCTCATCGCCATGATTCCACGTCACATACCTGCACACCACAAACAACAATTGAGATGCGTAAGTATTATCACAAATACTTAGTGAGGCAATCATCCCATCTACTAGGCTATATATACAAGCAACTGAGAAACCAAAGTTTAACAAATAACAACCAAACACAAAAAACCAAGAATAAAATGTATTATGCAAGCAAAGAGAGATCAAAATGTATTATGTTGTCGAGGATAAAAAAGGAATTATGTTAGTCACTTATGTCCAGATCAGCTTTTGTGAGAAAACGCCAGTCTTCAAATAAAGAATCATAATCAAGACTAGTGAAACTGTTCCACATCTCATTCCTCTGGTTTCCTACCTTACTCTTCGTAAATATTATTTCCTTTATTGGACCAACATGAAAAAAAAAAAAAAAGAGTTTTGTGAACTGATCAAAGCAATTCCTTTTTAATATTAGGGGTGGGATTACACATATCTCTCTGTTAAACACCTAGACCATAATAGTTTTTAATATTAGGGGTGGGATTACACCCCCATAAAGATATGTTTAAGATCCATTTCTAAGCCCGACGAGTAGGCGGCGCATTTAGAAATGGTGAAAGTATTTTGGTTATTTAACGATCCAACATTTCCCTATAAATACGGGGTACGACACCTAAAAAGGGGAGAAAATATTTTGCCAAAAGTAATAAAAAAAAAGAGTCAGAGCGCTGTCAGAAAGGAAAAGGACACATCGCAAGTCGTCCACCTTGGTCGCCACTTTTCAGCTTGTATTAACTTACATTCGTCTTGGCCTCATTGAGACATTGTAGCTCATCGACGAGCCTTTACTCAAAATTTTGTATTTCACAAAGTCCTGCCTCGTTTAAAAAAGAGAACTTTGACTGTTTGCTTTGAGAATTTAATTTACTAATTGGACAACATTTGTACATTAGCAATTTTGTGCGCCAGGTACGGGCACCAGCACGAACACGCCCATACGCCCGACAAGATAAAGCTGGAGTACAATGAAGGGACGATCAACCCGCTTGACTTCCTCATGACCTTTGGCGTCAGATGGTGTAACCGAGAATGGTGCCGGCGCTTGCCAAGTTTCTGTCGAGCATTTGACTGGAGGAGCATTATATTGGTTTTCCCGTCTTGAACCAAAACTCGATCTATCGTTTCCATGAGCTATCATCGGCTTTCATCAAGCATTACTTCATCCTAATGGGGAACAAGAGGTTGCACGCCGAGCTGTGGTCGCTCACTCAAGGAGCCAAGAGTACGAGTTTTCATAGGGAGATATAAGGAGATCATCGTCAGTGTCTCTCTGCCTCACAAAGCAGCAATCGTAGCTCTATGGAACGCCCTCTGGTACGAGTCAAGATTCAAGAAAGAGTTCTCCTTCTCGAACCTGGATACGCTTGTAGACACATTACATCACGCATCCCGGGACATTAAGCTAGAAGAGGAAAAGGCGACGTTGGCCAAGAAGTACGCTTCGGCTAAAGGGCCAACTTCCAAGGAGGCACAAGCTTCGAGCCAAGAAAACACCTCAAAAGCTTCAAGCAGACACAACAAACCTTTGCTATTTTTGCGGGAAGCCAGCAGTCACAGCCATGGAACATGTACGTCAGGAATGCCGANCAAATGAAACATAATTTTAAAGAGATCAATTTGTACCTTTTTCAGGAGTATCATGTAGTTCAACTTCTGCAAGCAATTGTTGAATAGTGACTACTCCTTTTTCAGCAAAGTGAAGATCATCCTTCAACCATTGTTTGGTGCAAATCAAAACCTCTATCATATAATGAGTAAAACAACTCCTATATGGGTCTAGTATTCGGCCACTTGTGCTAAAAGCACTTTCAGATTCAACAGAAAAGACCTACATAGCGGAGACATCCTTAGCTATCTCTAATAAGACTAGGAATTTTCCACTATTAACCTTCCACCATGACAAAACATTATATTCTGTCCCCATCATAACATTTGGGTCTGTAACATCTTCCTTCAAATATAATTGTAACTCATTGCTTGCACCCTTGATTCCCTTCTCTTTAACCAATTCCTTGTACATCATTCTCACCCTTTTATACTTAAGGCCATGATTATCAGCTGCAACTTCCATTTTATTTGAAAAAATCATCATAACCTTCTTGACCACTATGACAAGATGACATATTATGATGGGATAGAGACTGAGGTAATTTCCCTTCTTAAGCATCACATACTACTTAATTAGACTAACTCAAACCACAACTCATCATTAAACCAGCAATAACCATTGTGAACAGTGGAAACATACCAATAACACAAAACCAATATATCATCAATACAATAACATTCCTAACTATTCTATCCAGCAACATAACATAACTCTAACCAAGGTTCCAACATAAACAATATATATCCAACAATACACAAACAAGACCCTAGATCATCCTCCTCCATCGCCATGATTCTACGTCACATACCTGCACACCACAAACAACAATTGAGATGCGTAAATATTATCACAAATACTTAGTGAGATAATCCTCCCATCTACTAGGCTATACACACAAGCAACTGAGATTCAAATGTTAAGCAACACAAACAACACAACAAACCAGGAAACAAGCGACAAACAAACTGAAACAGCCTGACCCATTTTTTTATAATAATAAATACAATATATAATTAAGCATCTCATACTAATTAATTAAACCAACCCAAATCACAACTCAACATTAAACCAGCAATAACCATTATGCACAGTGGAAACATACCAATAATACAAAACCAATACATCGATAATACAATAACATTTCTAATCATTCTATCCAGCAACCTAACATAACTCTAACCAAGGTTCCAACATAAACAATATATCCAACAACACAAAAACGAGACCCTAGATCATCCTCCTCCTCATCGCCATGATTCCACGTCACATACCTGCACACCACAAACAACAATTGAGATGCGTAAGTATTATCACAAATACTTAGTGAGGCAATCATCCCATCTACTAGGCTATATATACAAGCAACTGAGAAACCAAAGTTTAACAAATAACAACCAAACACAAAAAACCAAGAATAAAATGTATTATGCAAGCAAAGAGAGATCAAAATGTATTATGTTGTCGAGGATAAAAAAGGAATTATGTTAGTCACTTATGTCCAGATCAGCTTTTGTGAGAAAACGCCAGTCTTCAAATAAAGAATCATAATCAAGACTAGTGAAACTGTTCCACATCTCATTCCTCTGGTTTCCTACCTTACTCTTCGTAAATATTATTTCCTTTATTGGACCAACATGAAAAAAAAAAAAAAAAGAGTTTTGTGAACTGATCAAAGCAATTCCTTTTTAATATTAGGGGTGGGATTACACATATCTCTCTGTTAAACACCTAGACCATAATAGTTTTTAATATTAGGGGTGGGATTACACCCCCATAAAGATATGTTTAAGATCCATTTCTAAGCCCGACGAGTAGGCGGCGCATTTAGAAATGGTGAAAGTATTTTGGTTATTTAACGATCCAACATTTCCCTATAAATACGGGGTACGACACCTAAAAAGGGGAGAAAATATTTTGCCAAAAGTAATAAAAAAAAAGAGTCAGAGCGCTGTCAGAAAGGAAAAGGACACATCGCAAGTCGTCCACCTTGGTCGCCACTTTTCAGCTTGTATTAACTTACATTCGTCTTGGCCTCATT
>NC_025696.1:20479076-20484456 GCF_000633955.1 Camelina sativa
CCGAGACATAAGAACCAATGGAGGTCTACTGCGAATTCCACAAGAGTCGAATCCACTTGACAGAGGACTGTCGATAACTCCATACGTTGTTAATGGCTAAGTACAAGAATGGTAGGATCGCCATCGAGTCAAACAGAGTGCAGCCCAACGACCAACGACAACATAACCCATGCCAAGAACAGATGGACCAATCAAAATAATCAAACAGATCAGTGACAACGCCTACCAACTTGACTTGCAAGGTAAGTAGAAAGTGAGTTCAAGATTTAATGTTTCTGACTTGGTTCTTTTTAGTGTAGATAAGCCGGATTTAAGGTCAAATTCTTTTCAAGAGAGAGGGGATGATATGATCATGAACAGCACTAAGGATATGGAGCAGCTCGGAAAAAATGACTCGATGAGGAGCTAGTAGGGGAGGATGTTCTTGTCACACCAACTGGTCCAATGACTCGATCAAGAGCTAAGATGTTCAACCAAGCTGTTGGAGGATTTTTAACCAGATTTGGAGCCAACACAATCAAGACAGAGAGTGTGGAGGAAAAGTTTGTCAAACCACCATGTTTTTGATTCAATCTAAGTGATTTCAACAAATGGGAAAGGTGTCATAGTTGTGTTTTTTTCCCCTTGTCAAGTTTTATCCTAATGGGTTTTCTTGAAACGGTTTTTAATGAGGCAGCTGTTTCACTTTCTCCAATGCCCATTTCTTAAATAAAAATCCCAAGTCCCTTTAAACACTATAAGCAAGGACCAAGAGAAGAGGAAGGGTCAAGTTTATCTTGTAAATTTCAAATTTTAAGTTTAATGCTATGTATCTTTAAGACCAGCCTTGAAACTTGTTCCAAGTCTTGTTTTTTTCTCTTTATATTCTCTTGTAAAACCTTTAGAGACTTTATCTTTCTTTTAATCAAAAAAACTGTTCTTAAAGAAGATCATCTTGTTGGTGTGTATATCCAGCAAAACCCTTGGTGTGTGTATATCCAAAGGGATTAAGATTAATATCGTAAAGTTCTTCCCCAAGATTCTTGTAATATCCATCGAACATTCATACTCTATTCTGCACCACGGTTTCACAACCAAGTCTATCCTTGCTCAACTTTAGAGTGCCAATCTAGGCTGGATCTTATCACCAAGGACGCATCCACCATAAGCTTGAGTATATGATTCTAGGCAGTTATATATCGCGTTGAGAGAAGCTTAGAGACAAGCCCCAACCATACTTCCTTTCAATAGAAACATGTAAAAAACAAATGTTTCGAGACTCAGAGATTGTCAATAAAAAATACGTATTGAGTTTGCTCCCACATTTCAGCTCAACATTCTGTCTCCCGTTGAAAATCAGTTTTAGGTTGCAAATCAAGCTAGTATTTAGGGATAGCATGGAGGAACCATACACCCTTATGCCAATCTCTTTTTGGCTTGACTGTCCGGATAGCTTCCCCCAGTTTCTTTGGTGCTAAATTTCTCCTTATAGCAATCAGTTTTCCCTTCCAAAGAACAATATCAGCATTGTCTCCAAAACCTTGTGAACAATTTCAGCATTGTCTTCCTTTGAATCGGGCGACATATGCAACAGTGTATTCAAACAGTGTTGTTGGCTTTGGTGAATGTCTTGCTTGCTTCTTGCTAATGGGTTTCAACAAGAATTAACTAGCTAATGCTGATTGAACCTTTAGTTCAAAGTTCTTCGCCAACTTGTTACGAAGCTCCAATATTAGGCGGATAACTATTGGTTGACGTTCAGCATAATCTGAGCCATTACAAAGTCTCAATATGGCACATGAAGCGCATTTATTTTGGCATGACTTGAATAAGCAAAGTCAAAGTCTATCACTGAAACGTCACGAAGTAATTGTTTTGCGATATATTTTTCATATGGATCTCATATAAATCCTCCATCTGCAAAAACAACTAGACCAAACTCGGGGTTTCTAAAATATAATAAACCCACATCAATCGTAACTTTTTAGATAACATAAAGTATTTTTTTAACTCATCCCAATGCTACTTGTAGCTAGGGAATGAGCTAGTTATATGCTGCAAATAAATTAGTAACAAATGCTATGCACGATTCATAAGATACATAAATGCTCGTCAGCATTTATGCATGATCTTATATGACTATATATATATATATATATATATATATATATTTGACTTCCTTTAGAAGTGATTAGTATAACATCATTTCCCACAGATGTTAAGTTTGGAATATTTGGAGACACTTTTGTCTTTCCAATATCTTTTATTCCAAATAACTCTTTTAGAGTTCTGATGATGTTCAATCATCATGTTTATTTGTTCTCGAGAACATAATTATGATATCATATATATTTCAGGATAAGCTCTACAAACATCCCATGAGACATATTTCAAATCATCATATAACATCAATTTTGATTGATATAGGATACTGATAACACTCTAATTTACATGTTTTTAGCATCTTTTTTTGTCCATATTTTGCATTGTTCATACCTCTAACTTAGCATTTTTAGACCATTTACTGTAGGAATCAAGTTTTAAAGCATTTAGGGTGTTGCATTTCTGCATTTGCATATATTGGATGAAAACAGGTGCTAAAGAGCCAAAAATAGGGAAAAACAAGGACAACTCGAGCATGTACCCGAAGGAGCCATCGAGCTACAAGAACAAGTCCGAACCCCAACACGATCGAAGAGGATCCAAGAGCGCGAAGAGCAACCCGAAGATCCACCCGAGGAGTTACCCGACTCAAGCCTCGTGTACCCCATCGAGTAGACCATCGGGCAGGTCTGGGAAGCTAGGTCAAATGGGTTTCCATATATAAACCCCCTCTTTCCCTAGCTCGCAAACGAGCACGCCGCAGACCCTCAAACCAGAGAGCGAGAGCTTCTGTGAGAGAACTGAGCGACTCAACATTTTTTCTTGTTTTTGTACTTTTAATTTGTAGTTTTTCATAGATCTTTTATCCCTACTCTTTTCTACTCTACTCTATCTTTTTAATAATGTCATTTTCGTTTATTTCTATGGCTTTATCATTCGTTTCTATGTCCGAGTAGTGTAGCAAAGTTTCTAGGGATGGGATAGATGATTAGGTGTTCTTGATCGGTTAGGATGCTTTAGTTGATTGTTATGATAGATAAATTTCCTTCTAGGTTGATGTTCTTAATGCGGTCAACAGACCGACAGGTTGAGATTAGATCTAGGGCGTTTACAATGCTACAGGCCGAAAGGAGTAGATAAAATGCTTGATTAGGTCAATGCTAGAGGTATACTTAACTTTGAGTGACAAAATCAGATAAGTCTAAGTGTACTGACAAAAATGAATTGTTCTTAATGCCTGCTTGTTCATATTGCTAGTGCGACAGTGTGGTAGTATGTTCAAGGTTGATTGTTACTAGTGCGACAGTGTGGTGACAAGGTTTTAGAGGTTCATTGTCTAGGAAATAATTGCTTGAGGCATGTAAGGCATCCGTATTGGTCTAGAACACTTAGGATTCGATTACCCCCATCCTTAGGAACTTTCGTATTTCATTTCTTGCATTTTCCTTACTTACTCGACCACTTACCCGATCAGGTACACGATAACCTGCATCGAGTAATACCTCGAGCTGTTCATAGTTCACTTGCATACTCGATCACCCCACTCGATCCTGTACTCGATTGCTTGCATCGAGTGCTTAGGTCGTGTGGTTTACTTGTCTATATTCTTTTACTCTGTTTATATTAGGACTGTTAGAACCAAATACCCTATTGCTTGGCTTGACTTGCTTGATTCTGATTGCATCCTATCTGCTAGCAATACACAACCATTTGGATTGATAACCCTTTGTACTACAACTGCATAGGGAATTGATACCCTTGGTGAAAACTAGTCTATCAATTTGGCGCCGTTGCCATTTGGTTGTTTTATTTTGCTACGTTTAGGATTTCAGGACTTGCTAGATCAAGTTCGTTTGTTTATATTCGTTTCGGATACTGACTTGTTTGCTTTCGCCTTTGTTTGTTTTGACTCTCAGGTACAACCCGAGCACCCACCCGACCCGTCACTCGATCACCTAGATCGAGTTGATCCTCGAGTACACACTCGGACACTTGCCTGTGCATGCAAACGCGATCCAGAGATAGCCAGAACCTGAGTCCTTTCATCGACAACATCGACAGACCTCGGCTACTCAGACAACAACAAGTTCAACCGGAACTAGCAACCATTGAGGAGACGATGAATAATGAGAACGGTCCACCAGCTCCTCAAGCAAGGACCAACATAGGAGGAGGAGATGCTCCGACTACTCGCACTCAGAGAAATGGCATTGTGCCACCAGCTGTGCAGAACAACAATTTTGAGATCAAGAGTAGTCTCATCCAGATGATACAAAGCAACAAGTTTCATGGACTGCCAATGGAGGACCCATTGGATCATCTGGATGAATTTGATAGGCTCTGTAGCCTAACTAAGATAAATGGAGTCAGTGAAGATGGATTCAAGCTCAGGCTTTTCCCATTCTCTTTGGGAGATAAAGCACACATCTGGGAGAAATCGCTCCCTAAGGAGTCCATCACCACTTGGGAAGCGTGCAAGAAGGCATTCCTGGCCAAATTCTTCTCAAACTCCAGAACCGCAAGGCTGCAAAATGAAATTTCCAGCTTTGTACAGAAGAACAACGAAACGTTCAATGAAGCTTGGGAACGTTTCAAGGGGTACACAACTCGATGTCCACATCACGGCTTCAGTAATGCTTCATTGCTGAGCACACTATACCGAGGAGTGGTCCCCAAGATACAGATGTTGCTGGACACCGCAAGCAATGGTAACTTCCTCAACAAGGATGTTGATGAAGGTTGGGACCTAGTTGAGAACTTGGCTCAATCTGATGGCAACTACAATGAGGAATATGATCGCTCTGTGCGATCTACAGGAGAGGAAGATGCCAAGTACAAGAGGGACATGAAAGCCCTCAATGACAAGCTCGATCAGCTCCTCAACCAGCAGAAGCATGTACATGCTATATCAGAGGAAGAGCAGTTTCAACAACAAGATGGGGAGACTATGCAGCTAGAGGATGTTAACTAAATCAACAACCAAGGAGGTTACAACAGAGGGTACAACAACTTCAAGCCGAATCCGAATCTGTCTTATCGGAACCCGAATGTTGCGAATCCTCAAGATCAAACCTACCCATCTGCAGTTCAAGGGAACCAGACCCAACAGAAGCCTTTTGTCCAGTACAACCAAGGCTATGCGCCTAAACAACAATACCAAGGGACCTACAACCAACCACCAGGGTTCCAACAACACCAAGGTCCATCGAACTAGTCACAAGAAGCCGAGTTACGTGGTCTTATTCAGCAAATGATTCAGCAACAGGCTACAGCTTCTATGGACATCGCGAAACGATTC
>NC_025696.1:20485037-20485752 GCF_000633955.1 Camelina sativa
CCCTATTGCTTGGCTTGATTTGCTTGATTCTTATTGCATCCTATCTGCTAGCAATACACAACCATTTGGATTGATAACCCTTTGTACTACAACTGCATAGAGAATTGATACCCTTGGTGAAAACTAGTCTATCAATTTGGCGTCGTTGCCATTTGGTTGTTTTATTTTGCTACGTTTAGGATTTCAGGACTTGCTAGATCAAGTTTGTTTGTTTATATTTGTTTCGGATACTGACTTGTTTGCTTTCGCCTTTGTTTGTTTTGAATCTCAGGTACAACCCGAGCACCCACCCGACCCGTCACTCGATCACCTGGATCGAGTTGATCCTCGAGTACACACTTGGATACTTGCTTGTGCATGCAAACGCGATCCAGAGGTAGCCAGAACCTGATTCCTTTCATCGACAACATCGACAGACCTCGGCTATTCAGACAACAACAAGTTCAACCGGAACTAGCAACCATTGAGAAGACGATGAATAATCAGAACGGTCCACCAGCTCCTCAAGCAAGGACCAACATAGGAGCAGGAGATGCTCTGACTACTCACACTCAGAGGAATGGCATTGTGCCACCAGCTGTGCAGAACAACAATTTTGAGATCAAGAGTAGTCTCATCCAGATGATACAAAGCAACAAGTTTCATGGACTGCCAATGGAGGACCCATTGGATCATCTGGATGAATTTGATAGGCTCTGTAGCCTAACTAAGATAA
>NC_025696.1:20487972-20489229 GCF_000633955.1 Camelina sativa
AGGGTACAACAACTTCAAGCCGAATCCGAACCTGTCTTATCGGAACCCGAATGTTGCGAATCCTCAAGATCAAACCTACCCATCTGCAGTTCAAGGGAACCAGACCCAACAGAAGCCTTTTGTCCAGTACAACCAAGGCTATGCGCCTAAACAACAATACCAAGGGACCTACAACCAACCACCAGGGTTCCCACAACACCAAGGTCCATCGAACTAGTCACAAGAAGCCGAGTTACGTGGTCTTATTCAGCAAATGATTCAGCAACAGGCTACAGCTTCTATGGACATCGCAAAACGATTCGCCAAAATGAGCAACAAGATCGACTCAGGATACAATGACCTCAATGCCAAGTACGAATCACTCAACACAAAGGTTCGATACCTGGAAGGCCACCACAACAACCAACCCGCACCAAAGATCAATCAACTGCCGGGTAAAGCTGTTCAAAACCCCAAGGATTATGCGATTGCTCAAGCCATTTTCCTGGATGATGACTATGAGGACTATCTCACTGGGGACAGTGATGATCAAGATGGGGAGGATGTGGATGACTCAATGAAGAATGAGGCCAAATACTATATATCCGAGTATAAACCCGAGCNTAGGAGCAGGAGATGCTCTGACTACTCACACTCAGAGGAATGGCATTGTGCCACCAGCTGTGCAGAACAACAATTTTGAGATCAAGAGTAGTCTCATCCAGATGATACAAAGCAACAAGTTTCATGGACTGCCAATGGAGGACCCATTGGATCATCTGGATGAATTTGATAGGCTCTGTAGCCTAACTAAGATAAATGGAGTCAGTGAAGATGGATTCAATCTCAGGCTTTTCCCATTCTCTTTGGGAGATAAAGCACACGTATGGGAGAAATTGCTCCCTAAGGAGTCCTTCACCACTTGGGAAGTGTGCAAGAAGGCATTCCTGGCCAAATTCTTCTCAAACTCCAGAACCGCAAGGCTGCGAAATGAAATTTTCTGCTTTGTACAGAAGAACAACGAAACGTTCAATGAAGCTTGGGAACGTTTCAAGGGGTACACAACTCGATGTCCACATCACGGATTCAGTAATGCTTCATTGCTGAGCACACTATACCGAGGAGTGGTCTCCAAGATACGGATGTTGCTGGACACCGCAAGCAATGGTAACTTCCTCAACAAGGATGTTAATGAAGGTTTGGACCTAGTTGAGAACTTGGCTCAATCTGATGGCAACTACAATGAGGAATATGATCGCTCTGTGCGATCTACAAGAG
>NC_025696.1:20490076-20493036 GCF_000633955.1 Camelina sativa
TCTACGTCCGAAAAGACGCTTACCGACCCTATGGAGGTCGATTCTGATGCTGGAGAAGAAGAACAAGGTGAGATCCAAACCTCTCAATCAAGGAGTAGAGCCGCAATAGCAAGGGGGAAGAGACCGGCTTCGGAGNCGTCAAGCTTTTTCCACCATGACCAAACAAAAAAAAATGCTACATCTTGAAGAGGTTAACACCACATTTGCCATGGAACCTAGACAAAATCTGGGAGATCTTTTGAACCAACCTACTATAGTGGAGAGGATTCCAGAACCTCTTCCACATGGATCCCATGCTTAAGGAGCATGAAGAATCAAGATTAGTGACTTTAAACAAGTTCACTTGGGAGGAAGTCCCAAAGGTATCTTTTAATTTTAATCTATTAGCTTTATTTACTTTTATTTAATTTTTCTATTTTTGCTATTTTATTTCAAAAAAAAAGAAAAAAAAAAAGAAAATTGGGAAGAGGAAATTGGTAAACCCGAGGGTCAACCCGACNAAGGTATGGAGGTCAGCAAGGAAGAGATGAGGTCCATATGGCTGACAATAGGAGACAAGCACCCCTACAAGTGTACGAGCTCCAAATCTGCTCAAATAAGGAGCCCTGTTTTGAGGTATTTTCACAAGTCCCTCGCATGCACTCTTTTTGCTAGAAAAGAGACTGGGAACGTGAACGACCATGAGCTTCAGTTATTGGATGTTGCATTGTGTGGAGTTTTGGATAGTGCTAGGGATGGAACACCGCTAGTAGGAGACATAGCTGATACTAGTATGTTGTTCGTGCTACTCGATCAATTCCTGTACTTGAAATCTTGGGCTGTGAAAAGGAGAGAAGGAGGCGGAGAGATCTCTATTGGGGGACTAGTTACACCAATCTTAGTGGCATGCGATGTGCCCTTAAAGGGAATTGTCCACAAACCAAGGTGGCTGGATACGGACTACCTCGTGCTGGCGAGATTCTTGGCCTATGAAAGGCCTAATCACATGACATTGTTCAAGTTTGTCCATCCAACCGCCGGAGCTGCTCAAATGGTTTTACCCAATGTCGCATACACCAAGGTTCGGTTAGGGCACAACATTGACTTTGCACCGCCGTTGGAAGAGCTGTACAACCCGAAGGAGGAGTCTGAGGCTAAGAAGAGAGAAGAAACCGGGCAGAGACAAGGAGATAGCTCGGAGGAGTTCAATTTTGAGGAGTATACATGCTCTCAAAAGCAACCGGTTGGAGTGAAGGAAGCTCACAAAAGGATTGGGTGGTTGAAAAAGATGAACAAGTTTCTGGTGAAGAAGGTGAAGGATCTTGCCGGTTCAGTGAAGGTAATGGGAGGTCAGATCAAGGAGTTGCAAGACAAGGCAAGCTGTGCCTCAGCTCCTACCTCGGCACAAGCACCTACATGAATGGGGAGAAGCGGACCACTAGGAGGAACTCGAGGACTGCCACCTCCTGAACCTCAAAGAGCATCATAATACGAGTCCCAAGCTAAGGAGGACATCACCCGACCAGAAGCATCGAGGAAAAGCCACTCTGACGCTTACCCGACACCCAATCCGATGCGGTACAGGATGCACTATCCGATGCACCCATCGAGCACCCAATCGGGTGATTATGCTGGACGTTTTCCTCCACCATACCAGATGCGATTCACGATGCCGTACACAATGCACCCTGCGAGTGGATACACCGGTGATCATTCTGGGCCTCNAATGATCAAAGTGAAACGAGGCAAGATCAGGATAGAACATGGTGAACACCTCAAGATGGAGTTTGAGGTGAAGAAAGGGGTTAAGAGGCCAACCATAGATGGTCAAGCTTTTTCCACCAGGACCAAACAAAGAAAAATGCTACATCTTGAAGAGGTCAACACCACATTTGCCATGGAACCTGGACAAAATCTAGGAGATCTTTTGAACCAACCTACTGTAGTGGAGAGGATTCCAGAACCTCTTCCACATGGATCCCATGCTTAAGGAGCATGAAGAGTCAAGCTTAGTGACTTTAAACAAGCTCACTTGGGAGGAAGTCCCAAAGGTATCTTTTAATTTTAGTCTATTAGCTTTATTTACTTTTATTTAATTTTTCTATTTTTGCAATTTTATAAATAATAAAAAAATAAAAAATAAAAGAAAATTGGGAAGAGGAAATTGGTAAACCCGAGGGTCAACCCGACACTGTACTCGACGCGCCTGATCGTGTCCCTGCTCGGGTAGCGAGTGGAGTCCGAATTCCACAAGCCAAGCCCACCCTCGGCGAAGCCCACCAACCAAACCCTAGCCTATTTAAGGGTCTCGACTTTCTCTCCCCAAGCATCACCGATAAGTTTCTCTCAACCATAAAGCTTTTGTGTTTCATAGTTTCTATTATCTCTCAACCTCAAGTCTTACTCGATTTTCTTTGGAGACTAACCCTATTAATCCCAAGAACTAGCTTTTCTTTCTCTTCTCAAGTAATCGATATGGAGCCAACCGCTAGAACCTACCAAAGGAAAGGAAGAAGATCCACCTCCGCCGCTGCTACAACCGGAGGAGATGCCGCCGATGTTCAACAACCCCAAGGAAGAGGAAACGTTCCACATTCCCGACCATTAGGTGGACGTTTAGCCTCTCCAACCCGATGCACAACTCGATCCACCACCCGACCAGATGCTCAAGTAACCGATCGAGTAAGCCCCCGAGTTTGCTCACCGAGTCCAATGGCGAGTGCTGTCCGCCGTTCTCCTCGACGTAGGGACCTCTCTACGTCCGAAAAGACGCTTACCGACCCTATGGAGGTCGATTCTGATGCTGGAGAAGAAGAACAAGGTGAGATCCAAACCTCTCAATCAAGGAGTAGAGCCGCAATAGCAAGGGGGAAGAGACCGGCTTCGGAGAAGGCTGAGAAGGTGGTTGAGAGAGAAGTGGTTGAAGAAGATCAACACGCTGAGGAGGAGGAAAGAGAAAGAGAAGAGGAGCATAGAGAGAG
>NC_025696.1:20493656-20513720 GCF_000633955.1 Camelina sativa
ATGCTAGTTTTATTCATTTGAGTTTGCATCTATGTGCATTAAAAACCCCAAAAAAATTGAAAAAATTTCGAAAAAAAAAAAAAAAAAAAAATAGAAGAGTGTTCATGTAGTTGCATTTGCATATTAGGATTGAGTCTAGTTTGTTTCATATAGGATTGTTGCATATGCATCTTAGGGGACAATGATTAAAACCACCTTGTTCAAAAGTCAAACCTTAGGATTGAAGCTATAGCCCTTAGTCACAGTTCATTGTTGCNTGCACCGCCGTTGGAAGAGCTGTACAACCCGAAGGAGGAGTCTGAGGCTAAGAAGAGAGAAGAAACCGGGCAGAGACAAGGAGATAGCTCGGAGGAGTTCAATTTTGAGGAGTATACATGCTCTCAAAAGCAACCGGTTGGAGTGAAGGAAGCTCACAAAAGGATTGGGTGGTTGAAAAAGATGAACAAGTTTCTGGTGAAGAAGGTGAAGGATCTTGCCGGTTCAGTGAAGGTAATGGGAGGNAACCAATCTTTTCGTTTAACCCGATTCACTTGTCCTACCCATTAAACCAAACCTTTCTTTCAAACCTTGATGTGAATTGTCGAGTGAGGCCTTTTTCATTGTGCTATAGGTTGTGAAACCTTGAAAGTATTGAGAACGACAAAGAACTGNAATACGAGTCCCAAGCTAAGGAGGACATCACCCGACCAGAAGCATCGAGGAAAAGCCACTCTGACGCNAAACTAGCTAATAGATTCGTTTTTGAAGGATAGGTGGTTAGAATGTTTATTTAGGGATGGGTTGTGGAATATAAAAAAAAAAGAGAAAAGTCCCTAAGGTTAGAATTAATTAGCTCTAANCGGTACAGGATGCACTATCCGATGCACCCATCGAGCACCCAATCGGGTGATTATGTTGGACTTTTTCCTCCACCGTACCAGATGCCATTCACNAAAGAATATATGTATATTAGGAATTTAGCAAAGAAAAAAAAAAGAGATTAAGAGCTAGAATTTTAAAGTCTAAAAGTCTAAACCTTAGGGAGTAAAAAAAAGGAAGAAGAAAGAATTAAAATCAAGGGTGTGGGTAGTTAAATTCTAGGAGGTTTAAATAAAATATATATATATATATATATATATATTATGAATGTACGAGAAAATGGTAGATCATCAAGAGTTAAGCTTTGTATGCCCAAATTGTTCTCAGTATTAGATAGTTTTCACGACTGTCTAGCATTCCACTTTTTGAGAGAAACCACCTAAAGAATTTGCTTGAAACCACCTTATCAGAAAGCCTTACCCTTGAAACCGATTGAGCTTGATTCACCTTCCATTTGCAAGAATTCGCCAAACACTTAATTGAATGTGAAAGAGATGTTCCTTATCTTTAGTTGGAGGTTGAGCTAGATCGATGCATGGCAATAAGCATAGAAAAATAAATTTGTAAGTATGTTGATTGATCTTAGCACCATTAAACTATCTTTGAGGACTATAGCTTGCATCCTTCGGTTAGCATCTTAAGGTTATGAGTCCCCACTTTCAAACCGTACCTTCTTACTTACTTGCTAGAGGACTAGCAAGATTTAAGTTTGGGAGTCTGATAATACTCTAATTTACATGTTTTTAGCATCCTTTTTTGTCCATATTTTGCATTGTCCATACCTCTAACTTAGCATTTTTAGACTATTTACTGTAGGAATCAAGTTTTAGAGCATTTAGGGTGTTGCATTTCTGCATTTGCATATATTGGATGAAAACAGGTGCTAAAGAGCCAAAAATGGGGAAAAACAAGGACAACTCGAGCATGTACCCGAAGGAGCCATCGAGCTACAAGAACAAGTCCGAACCCCAACACGATCGAAGAGGATCCAAGAGCGCGAAGAGCAACCCGAAGATCCACCCGAGGAGTTACCCGACTCAAGCCTCGTGTACCCCATCGAGTAGACCATCGGGCAGGTCTGGGAAGCTAGGTCAAATGGGTTTCCATATATAAACCCCCTCTTTCCCTAGCTCGCAAACGAGCACGCCGCAGACCCTCAAACCAGAGAGCGAGAGCTTCTGTGAGAGAACTGAGCGACTCAACATTTTTTCTTGTTTTTGTACTTTTAATTTGTAGTTTTTCATAGATCTTTTATCCCTACTCTTTTCTACTCTACTCTATCTTTTTAATAATGTCATTTTCGTTTATTTCTATGGCTTTATCATTCGTTTCTATGTCCGAGTAGTGTAGCAAAGTTTCTAGGGATGGGATAGATGATTAGGTGTTCTTGATCGGTTAGGATGCTTTAGTTGATTGTTATGATAGATAAATTTCCTTCTAGGTTGATGTTCTTAATGCGGTCAACAGACCGACAGGTTGAGATTAGATCTAGGGCGTTTATAATGCTACAGGCCGAAAGGAGTAGATAAAATGCTTGATTAGGTCAATGCTAGAGGTATACTTAACTTTGAGTGACAAAATCAGATAAGTCTAAGTGTACTGACAAAAATGAATTGTTCTTAATGCCTGCTTGTTCATATTGCTAGTGCGACAGTGTGGTAGTATGTTCAAGGTTGATTGTTACTAGTGCGACAGTGTGGTGACAAGGTTTTAGAGGTTCATTGTCTAGGAAATAATTGCTTGAGGCATGTAAGGCATCCGTATTGGTCTAGAACACTTAGGATTCGATTACCCCCATCCTTAGGAACTTTCGTATTTCATTTCTTGCATTTTCCTTACTTACTCGACCACTTACCCGATCAGGTACACGATAACCTGCATCGAGTAATACCTCGAGCTGTTCATAGTTCACTTGCATACTCGATCACCCCACTCGATCCTGTACTCGATTGCTTGCATCGAGTGCTTAGGTCGTGTGGTTTACTTGTCTATATTCTTTTACTCTGTTTATATTAGGACTGTTAGAACCAAACCCCCTATTGCTTGGCTTGACTTGCTTGATTCTGATTGCATCCTATCTGCTAGCAATACACAACCATTTGGATTGATAACCCTTTGTACTACAACTGCATAGGGAATTGATACCCTTGGTGAAAACTAGTCTATCAGATACTTTAACAAAACATGGCACGACACACCTATTATATGTCATTATACTCTTTTGATGCTTTGACCACTAGTCCAAAAATTACTCGTCTTTCATGCGAGTTTATTTTTGACTTGGATGCCTCTTTTATTTATTGGCCAGTATATATATATATATATATATCTCTCTTTATGCTCACATAACGGAGATTCATTATCCTCATTAATCACATATGCGCACAAGATCATTTTATTGTCAACATTGTATCGTCTTTGGTTCCACATTTCCCGTAATGACATGGTTAATCGAGATCTCTTTAATCATTATATAAATGATTTTATACAGGTACATGATTTTGTTATTAACCATATCAATTGGTTTCTCTACTCTTCTTGAGAAGTATCTTGCTCCTCTTTAGGAGTCTATGTGCTTCTCTCTGGGAGTCTACTAGCTCTTCTTTAAGAGGTTATCTACTCCTCTTTAGGAGTTCATTTACTCCTCTTTTAAGAGTATAATCCTCTTTTAAAAATTTGCTCCTTTTTCTTTTTGAGGATTTTATTTATCTTAGGAACCAAAGTATGACATACGCCAGAGACATATTTTTATTGGAGCATTTTTTCTGGAATGTGAGATTTCTTTGAATTTCAAGTTCATATTTATTTATGTGAAGATCAATAATTATATGAAATCTCATCCTTCAGCTTTATTGCATTGATTTGCAATATATAATTTGAATAGTGATCTTTTGAACTTTTGAACGTTCAAGTTCATATCTATTATATTCATTTGTTCAAAGATTCAAACTATTCAATGATTCTCCCATAATGACGGGGAACTTTTATCATCCAACTTGATGATATGCAAATCTTGCAATACGCACATCTCTCATAAGATGGCTCTATATTATTATAGCGGAGACTCATCTCCCGCATCTATATATTTCATTCTCTTTGGATGATATTTTTATGTGGTGTAAATGAGCATTTAAAGTATATATTTATGAGGATCAATAATTATATGAAATCTCATCCTTCAGATTTTTTGCATTGATTTGCAATATCTAATTTGAATAGTGATCTTTTGAACTTTTGAACATTCAAGTTCATATCCATTATATTCATTTGTTCAAAGATTACAACTATTCTATGATTCTCCCATAATGATGGAAACTTTTATTATCCAACTTGATGATATGTGGATGATATGCAAATCTTGCAATACGCACATCTCTCATAAGATGGCTTTATATTATTAGAACGGAGACTCATCTCCCACATCTATAAAATTTATCTTATTTGGATGATATTTTTATGTGGTGTAGAGGAGCATTTAAAATATATATCACACCCACATAAGATTCAAAATGAGAAATATTTAATCTCCAACCATGAATATATAACATTGGAGAAATGTTTCTTTATAAATTATTGGTCTCATATATAATATTGACTACATGCAAAACTGCATGTTCCATGTTTTGACATGGAGATTAAATCACCAAGAAACGTTTTGCAATCTCTTGAGATGGTGTTATGAACGATTCATTATATCTCATTTAAGAGTGAATATCATGGATGTTCCACTTTATCACATACGACATATATATGTGATAAAGTAAAGGATATGACTTCACCAAAGTTATATCGCTCTGGGATGTCAAATTCACCAAATTTTATAGACTTATTGTCGATGTGGGATTCTTTTAATTCTCCCCCTTGAGATGATAACTCTTGATGTTCATTCATCTCTTACTGAATCCCACTTTAGATCAACAACATACCGATTTCGGTTATGTCTATTATCTTAGATCCTTATAAGATGTGAGATTAGTATTACCCTCTCTCAAGATGATGACTTTTATGTCCATTCACCTTTGACCGAATCTTAGTTTTAGATCGGTTATATTTGGGGTTTAATTTAGGGTTTAATTTGGGGATTCATCAAACAAATCAAACTATCATATATATACAATGAGCTTGTTAATCCAAAAGAATGGTGAATGGACCAACATTATATGATTCTAGAGGCATAGCCTACTACAGAATTAAGGAGGAGGTATATAACCATCGACTCCATAAACAATAAATAGAAATTTAAATGAATTTAATTTAACTTAAATAAATTCAACATAATTAGATGTTACCTGAAATATGAATGAAGTGCAGTGCTTACATCCTCATAGAATGTGAAAAGGGACATGCAATACTTTTGAAAGAACTTTTGTTTTTCTAAACAAATTCACAATGATTTTTAGTATCATTAATTGACTGGAATGGCTTGACTGGTAATGCTATACTTGAAGCATTAGTATTTTTACCACCTTTAATTTTGCATGATATAATCATATACATGCATGTCTCTAATATGGTCAAACTTATGATACCATATTTATTTATAGTCTCAACATAGTAATTTTATTAAGACAAAATGTCTTTGAAAACTCCATGAGTTTCTTTGAGATTTCGGAGAATATTAGACATTGATAATTATGAATCTGATGTCTTTGGAAGTCGAGAGACTATCTCATCTAGACCTTCCAATTACTTTTGCACTGTATAAAATATATGTACACGTGCTTTATATATTCTCATAAGAGAAATATATATATATATATATATATATATTGAGAAATATATTTTTGATTATACACACATTTGATTGTCTTTAAATCTTATATAATACAACTAATAATTCTTTACGAATAAACAAAATTTAGTAAACAAACATATGAATTCAAAAAATAAAATACAATTTATAGCCTTATATATAAAAATTTAATAGACATAACTTTTCTTTGATCGTAGAGTAGGCAGAGCCTATCATATATAAGGATCAATCCGGAAAAGACAAATCTTTCTATTTGATCATGAATGAGGGAGAACCTCTATATGTATAACGATCAATCTGGAAATGATATGGCCTTATATTTGATCGTATAAAAGGTAAAGCCGATCTTTCCGGAAAGGACATAGCCTTTTGTTAGATCGTGAAGGAGGGGTGAAGCCTACTATATTGAATGATCAATCTAAATAGTATATAGCTTTATATATGATCATAAAGGCTATATAACGATCAATCCAGAAAAGACAAAGTTTTATTTTATATAACGATCAATCCAGAAAAGACAAAGTTTTATTTTATCGTGAAGGAGACAGAGCTTACCATATACCTAACGATCGGTACACTTAGCTATATATTTGATTGTAAAGCAGACAAAGCCTACTAATTATAATAATCAATCCGGAAAAGGCATAATCTCACGATGCCTATAATATTTATATTCTATAAACATTACTGAAACAATATAAACTTACTTACCTCATAAAAGCTTCAGCGGTAAAGCGGTAAAGACATCGTGTTGATAATATGTTATAAAACATAATATATAATTTTATTATATTACATACGTATATGTGTATATAAGTATAGCTATATACACTTAATTAATAAAAAGAGAGAAAGATCGAGAGTGGAGGGAGAGAGCTAAACAATGAAACTCTTTTATTACTCTACACACTTTCTTACTTCTCTACTTGTTATTACAACAATGATCTCACGTATATATATACCACGGTAGCCAAGCTAAAGTAGGATAATTATAAGTTACTTAAAGTAGAAGTAAATAATAAAATAGTAGAAAGAGATAGGTTTAAAGTGATGGATAATCACATCAATAATTATCCATTTTATTACAGAATTATGTTAGTCACTTATGTCTTATGAGAAATCGCCAGTCTTCAAAGTTCAAACAAAGAATCCAACCATAAATCATGTATCGAACTAAGCAAAGACCGATCCGTTTATCAATCCTTCAACAAAGTCTTAAAATTCTCCAAGAAGAAAAAGATAGTAAGCAGTAAGGACAAAGCAAACCAGAAGAGAAGGAAGAGATATAAGAGTATGGGTAAGGAAGAATCATAGTCAAACACAAGACTAGTGAAATTGTTCCACATCTCATTTATCTGGTTCCCTACTTTGGCCGAAAATGCAAAAAAAAAAAAAAAAAAAAAAAAAAAAAAAAAAAAAAAAAAAAAAAANAATTGAAAAATACTTAGGTTCACTCTTAAGGGTGAGCCTATTTGTTCACCACTCCTAGGAGTGAACCTATTTATTCACCTCCTCCTTTTCAACCAATCAGAATTTTCTATACATTATTTATTTTAAAATAAATCAAAATTAAATTCATATGCAAAACTAATTAAGAAAGCAAATTATGTATACTTTTAATTAAAGAAAGTTAAATATTAGTTTGGTTTAGATTTTACAATTAGAACAAAATTATTGGTCGGTTTGGATTTACAAATAAGGTGATTAGAGTTTAGATTTTACAATTAAAACGAAGTTATACGTTAGGGTTTACATTATTTTATTTTAAAATAAATCAAAATTAAATTCATATGCAAAACTAATTAAGAAAGCAAATTATGTATACTTTTAATTAAAAAAAGTTAAATATTATTTTGGTTTAGATTTTACAATTAGAACAAAATTATTTGTCGGTTTGGGTTTACAAATGAAATGGTTAGGGTTTAGATTTTACAATTAAAACGAAATTATATGTCGGTTTGGTTACAAATGAGGTTGTTAGGATTTATATTTTACAGTTAGAACAAAATTATATATTGGTTTGGATTTACAAATGAGATAGTTAAGGTTTAAATTTTACAATTAGAACAAAATTATATGTCGGTTTGAGTTTACAAATAAGATGGTTATAGTCTAAATTTTACAATTAAAATGAAATTATATGTCGGGTTGGATTTATAAAATACGGTTTAAGTTTTTAATTTTATAATAACATATATAGATTTTATTTCTTATTTTATAAGGAGGTGAATGAAAAAATTCACCCTCAAGTATTGTTGAAAGAGTTTTTGACTTTGTTCACATATTCTTCATCAGTAATCACCTCTTCGTTAAGCTTTACAAATATTTTTAACTAGATAAGGAACCGCCCGATGTGCGGGTTTAAAGTTTTATAAATTAAAGTAAATTTTATCTTTGTTATAATACACTGGTTTGTATCTATTTACAAATCTTTTATGTATGTTACTATTAAAAGTGTATTTTTTTTACACCTAAAAATATACTCTATGTTACAAATATATTCTTTGTCACTACCTAGAAAATGTCTATATAAACACATGAAGCCAACTTTACTTTCACTTCTGCATAGTTTTTAATTACTAAAATTGTTGGCTCAAAAAACATTTTGGATAAAAATATATTACAGAATATACTATTCAATAATGTATCATCACAATAATGTATGACCACCATGGAGAAAACCTCGGCTCCTTCCTCATCCCTTATGGAGAGAACCTTGAGTCTAACCTCCTCCATACTGGAGAGAATCTTGGTTCCGCCTTCCTCCATTGGGGAGATAACCTTGCGTCTAACCTCCTCCACCTTCCTCCCTTGGGGAGATAACCTTGTGTCCAACCTTCTTCACCATAGAGAACCTCGGCTCTGCCCTCCTCCTGTGTGGAGAGAACATGTTCACGCCTTTTTGCTATCTCAAAAATGCCTTGCTCCAACAACTATGAAAGTAAAAACTTTTTTCTAACGTCATAAAATCTTCTAACGTCATAAAATCTTTTGATAGTAACTAATGTTAAATTTCCCAATGAATTCGTAGAAGTTTCTTTGACACACCATGATGTAGTCTCTGTCTCTATAACGCCTCAACCGCCACCTTGTTTAGTGAGCCCATGTCCACTCTCAGTCCATGGGCCCACCTTCCTAAGTGGGCCTTTCATCTATTCCTGGCCCGTGAATCCACACATATTTGATTGTCGGTTTGTTACGTCTAGAGGCTTTAAAAACTTGTTTACTGACCCTACATATAAAAAAAAAGTTTTTCCTGTGTTTTGTCCCCACTCGCACAGTTCCGACAATCACTTCCAGGAAGGTTACCCATCATGAAGTTCTCTCAGGAGCTTTGACCGAAAAAATAAGTGCATTCTGGTGACATCTATGTCCAAATCAATTTTTGTGAAAAAAAAAATGACCAAATCAATTCTTTTAAACATTTCCGCAAACCAGGGTGTCAGTCTTTGAGCTCCTATGGATCTATCAACAAAGATTTATGTTTTTCCAATCTATCTATCTATGTTTGTTGTAAGCTTGTGTTTGATTAGCATATTTTATCCATCCATTAGGTTGATGCTTCTACTCGATATCTCTCTTTGAGATTGAATGACTAATGGTAACAGTTATGTTTGCAAAAAAAAAAAAGGTTTATGACCAACCAATCATGGTTGAGAAATTAGAAGAAAATTAATTTGACATAATTAAAGAAACAATAGAAAATAATAAGCACGTAATATATGAATCACAAATAATTCAAAGATGAAAATATAAATTAAATAAAACAATCTAAAAATACTACAATAAAATTTGGAAAAGAAGATGCATATATTATTTTTTTCGGGTCGACATTTTAGTCTTACATAATCCCAACTGAAAAAAAAGAAAGCAGGAGAAAATTTTGGTTTAAAAAAATATGAAAATTTTACCTTCCCATTAAAAAAAAAATCCCAATTAAACAAAGTTGAAAACAGTGTTTTTGAATAAAATATTTAAATATGAGACGATCTATTTTTATATAGAAGTAAATATTTACAAAATTTAGAATTAATAATTAACTGTATAATTTCCTTAATCCATTTTTTTGTAGAATTAATAACTTAAAATTAAAAATAAGTAAATAATATTATAATTTCGAATTTTATGAAATATATATATATATATATATATATATGATATCCTTATAATTATTTTTTAAAACTTTGTATTGTTTTATAAATTCTGTAATTTTTGATAATTATCTTTTCACATTATTAATATTCTTTAAAACAAAATATATTTTTTTTTTTTGTAATCAAATTTCTCCTATTAAACATTTTACACATGTCAAAATCTAAGATTGATAACTTGACACATGTCAAAATCTGGTTAATGACTAACTTTCAAAACCCAACTTTATATAATAAGATATTTTTAAGAAAGTTTCGTGAATTGATCAAAGCAAATTATAAGAAAGACAAGATCCTAAAACTCTCTCTCTCTATTTATATATCTCTGTTACACACCAAGACCATCATAGTCTTTAACACTACTGAAGCAGGGTTTGATCTGAGATTTTCTCAGGCGGCTAAAGTTATCTTACACATAATGTACAGTGCAGAGTTTATGGAGGTAAGGGAGTGTGCTTAAGAATTTATTTAGAGCGTAATTTGTCTGCCACATAGAGCATATGACTGATGTTTGAAGGAGGATAGTTCTGAAGAAGTTTGAGGTTTGACGTAAAATCTCCAGCAAGCAAACGCCTTCGAAGTAGAATCAACATTGCACAACATATCCGTAGCAGCGTCTCCTGCAATTAATTCCAGATCAATTGTTAGCTTTTTATCTTATAAGACAACAGGTTCCAATTAACTCAATTCTGCTATTGTAACTTCTACAAGCATATGTTTTAATGGCTAAAACTAAAACCATGCTGCTCAGAGGTATTGAAACCTTAAATAACTCACAAGAATGTAACATATAAATTATTGACCTCGTTCACTACTTACAGAAGCTGAATAGTGAATAGTAATAAACTAAATACTACCTGGGGACCTTCTGGGTCGCTTAAGAGTGTGTCCCAGATGTGAAGGCTTTCCACAAAGTTGAACTCTTGAGTCAGTAGGAGTGTGATCCATCTGAACGCATAAAATTGCGGATTTATCTGAAAATTGACACATAAGTCTCAAATGTCACAACGCTGAAACATTTAAACAGAATACTCACAAACTTTCAAGGTTCTGAGAAGTGGTACACACTAATTTTGATTGTTTTTAATCTAGTAATTAGGGTAGATAAAAACTTAGCTTCAGCACAACAAGCATGCAGCACATTAAACCAGCAGCATTACATACTGGCAATATCTTCTAATCAGAGACATAATTAATGAAAATAGCAAGACGTCTTATCAGCCAAAGTTGTGTGATAGCTTACCTTAGTTGTGACTTCTAAATGACGCCAAAGTTCCTCATCATGATGCTTCAAGAGTAACGAAAGCCTTGTTATAGTGTAGCGTATACCCACAACACTGTTATCGAGTTGTTGACAGAAATTATCTCGAAACCCACTCATCAATTCAACAAAACAGAAAAATGCATCTGATTCAGCAAACGCCTGCATAACTTAAAGTGCCAGTGTTAAGCAAATAAGAAGAAAGAGTGACGTGTTACCCAAACGAGCCAAAAGAGGTAGAAAAATGTGAATACATATCAACTAAGAAAAATAAATAGTACTCATGGACAAGTACTTACTGCATTTCCTTTATCGGGGTCGTTTTTAAAGATGTAGTAAATAGGTGCCAATATCTCATTCATCCCTTGTACATATCTGATGCCAGGATTCAACTTTGCAAAAATAGTCAACACGTTCTTCAATGCATCCTGAAGATGCAAGACATGTATAAAATCAACCGGAAACATATGTTTTACTCATCCCAAATGAGTCGACGTCAAATATATATATATATATATATAGATATCATCCCAAATGCTTTAAATTATAGCGAAACCAAAACCCAACCTGATTAGCTTTTGCAACCGCTGAATCCCCAGAGAAAAAGTGCATGTCTGGATGAGTACGCATTACATCACGGTCAATTTGTTCCAAGACTTCTGTGTCCTGAATACAACTTGAAATTAGAGTACAAAGTCCAAAAGCGCGGAGCAGGGTACACAAAGCCTTGAGAGAAGCCTTGAGAGAACTAAAAGCTTCAGTCAGAACCCTGTCTTTTTGTATGCTTATGAAAGTCTACACCATTGTGATAAAAGTCTGCCTATGCACTTTTTCTCAATGTGACAAGGCACCCTATACATATATTTAACTGTTGCAAACCTAAACTATCCAAATACATAAGAACTGAAGGTCTAGATTTGCATAGGAAAGTTGGTATTCAGGCTTTAAGTGAGAGGTTGTACTTCTCCAGTTCCTATACCTCTCCTAAATCTGCTTTTAAAGCTGACTGAAAAGTGTGGCAAAATCATGATACGTGAAAATAAATCAAATTATTGGAATTGCATTAATCAACTATAACATCTGCATATCTGAAGATCATAAACTCAGCTACATCATCCATAATACTTCTAAAACTTTGAGGTAAAAATGAATAATGCGATTAAGTTAATAACATCAAAACCTGTCAATTGTCTAACAAAAATGATACTATTTGTGGATATCTAAAGCTGCAAAGTCTGAATATACCTTGAAAAAATTATTCCATAAGCTTGTTGTTCCAAGACTTAAGGGATGATCCTCATGAGTTATCTCTGACCTTGAAAGGGCACCAGGGCTTTCGATTTTGGGGTCATTACTATCACCGCCCTTTGATTTATCCATTTTCCTTGTTACTTCTGACTAACTAGCCGCAAAAATATATAGAAACCAGGTTAATCTTAAACTGAAAACAATAACGAAACATGAAAAAGGAAGAAATGTCATCCAGATAACATAAGCACTTCCTACAATGACCGACCTCTTTATCATTAACTACTATCTATACTATATCTTCTAATAGTACCTAGGAAGTATCACATGCCCAATGGCCTAGATCAATCTGCTTAGTCAAACGCATGACACCTATTTAGCTGGCATCATATTATATACATACAAGTTTCTGGATCGAAATAATAAAAACCATGCTTCCTCATTGAACATCACTAAATTTTACTTGGTCAACAGATCACCTACATGACAGACAATATCGTATAATAGCAGTGCAGTTTTTATCATCACACCCTTAGCTAGTGGCAACAGATATGTCTACTTCATCGCTCGTTTCGCAATGGCAACTGTGTCTATATTATAAGAATGGCATCCACTCTAGTCACAACTTTGATGAACTATCTCCATGAGCAAAAGAGAACATAGATTAAGCCCATCATGTATCTCTTCAGAAACCAATCAATAAAGTGTTGGAGTAATCAAATAACCAAAATGGACTTACAGGGTTCATCAAAAGCTCCTCTTTGAATTGCTTGTACTGCGACCTTTTCTTAGCTAACTCAGAAGACCACAGGGAGCGGTCCGGTGACAGATAACCCAGTAAAAGCTGTCACATTCAAGATTGAACAGTATGAAGCGTAAACTGACAGAAGCGGACACCGGATCTTTATAAAATTCCATTCTCGAAAACAAGAAATGACAAAAAAAAACATCTACCATTGCCATATACTCCCAAGAATTTCATGAAAACAAACAAGCAAATTCAAAGAAAACTCAACAAATAAAAAAAAAAATAGATTGCATTACTAAAAAAACACAGTGACAACTAATAATAAAGATCCATACTTATTCCCGTACATACACATTCGTTTTATTTGCTAATAACCAAAATCATGAGGGAATGCATTACCTTCCAGACAAGGGAGCGAATTCCAGCATCATCAGGTAAACCTTGAGAAGCTATTTTCCTCAATTCCTTTAAGTCTATCACCTTCTTCGATAGCTGGTAATATCCAATATTATAGACTTAAGGTACTACTAAATCACACAGAACAAATTCAAAAATGCACAGAAGGCACTAACCTCAGCCACGACTTGCGCTTTTCGAGAAACATCCTCAACCGAAGAAGCTGCTGCGGGACTATCGATTCCAGCTCCATCATTACCGGTCCCATTCTGCAAATCGTTAATCTCAGATTTGGAAGGAGGACGAGCCGGAAGAGGTGGAGCTGGTGCGGTGGAAATCGCGGATGGAGAGGGAGAGAGAGGCGGACGCTCGACGATCGGAGGGGTGACGGAAGTGGCGGGAGGATTGCGGAGGAGACGATCGTCGATGGGAGGAGGAGGAGGAGAGGAGGACCAGAGAGAACTGTTGAGCCACTCTGGGATACCTTTCTTGGCCATGGATTTGATTTTGGAAATGTTTTGAGTTCTCTCTCCGTCTGGCGTCTACTCTCGACGACGGGGAGGTTAAACCAAATAAATGTGCAATCTTGTCTCCGGTACAATTTACTTACCGATGATTAGATTATTGGTCAATCGTAAATTTTAATGGGCCTAGATAAGAGTGGACTTAAGCCCATTTGTTGGCAAAGAAGAAGGAGGACCTTTTTTGCTCTCGCTATCTGAGACTGAGACACAGAAAAATGGCGGCGGCGGCGGCGAAAGCAGCGGTGGTTTTGCCACGGCCGGTGACGTTTGTGACGGGAAACGCCAAGAAGCTCGAAGAGGTCAAAGCTATCATCGGAAATTCAATTCCTTTCAAATCTCTCAAACTCGACCGTGCGTACCCATTTCAATTTCTCTCGTGAGATTACTGTATTTCCTCTTTTTCTTGAGTCTCAGTGGTTTAGTTGTACATTTTTTTTTTTTTTATGAGTTGCAGTGCCTGAGCTTCAAGGTGAGCCTGAGGATATCTCCAAAGAGAAGGCTCGTTTAGCTGCTCTTCAGGTGCACAAGCTTTTTACCCTTTTCTACTTTAACTGATTTAAAAACTCAGCATAATTGTGTTTATCTGTAAGCTTGTATGTGATCATAGTGTGGTCCTTCTGTTCAATGTGGACGAAGTTAATGATTAAGGATAGACAGTAAGAACTGATACAAAGTTTGTTTGATTTGTAAACGAGAAGGTGAATGGTCCAGTGCTAGTGGAGGATACATGTCTCTGTTTCAATTCCCTGAAGGGGCTTCCTGGTATGAGTTCCTCAGTTCCTCTAGATTCTAAGATTTTCTTCTTGTACCCTGTGCACAGCAAATGTCATTGTCTGAATTTATATTGATTCTTTTCTTTCTTTTTTGTTGGATTTTTCAGGGCCATACATGTAAGTATTGTTTCTTCATTCTTTTCTTGATGTTGTGCTTGTAATTCTTCATTTGAAAGATATAGATTCTCCAACTCCACTCTGTCATGATGAGGGTTAATGTAAACTATTAGTTCATAAACTCACGGGATTACATGCATATATATATGTATGTTACTATGATAATTCTACGCTGACCTTTATTTATGAAGCTTTCTTGAGTGGTACCTTTATATGGATGTCCTGGAAAATTGTCTGCGGGTTGGATCAAGTCTTGTTATTAGTTCTTCTTGGCAGCTCCTAACTGGTGTGAGTGAGTAACCAAATGGAGTTGTTTTACTGAATCTTCTCATTCTAGATGTCTTAATTCATTGCGGGCTGAGTTGTAAAAGAGACCTCTATGTTTGCTGGCATCTACTACTGGTCAATATTAGATTGAATTAGCGTGGTTCTAGCTGTATTGGAGCTATGTTGCTGTCTCTAGATGTCTTTGTTACTCTTATGATCTTTCTTTCTGTTTTTGCAGCAAGTGGTTTCTTGAGAAGCTTGGACATGAAGGTTGTAATAGTCAATTGTATCTCTGACCTCTTCCTTTGTTTCATTTATCTCTTACACTAGTAACACCCAGTCTTGGTCTGACTCTTGTCCAGGTCTGAACAACTTACTGATGGCCTATGAAGATAAATCAGCTTATGCATTGTGCGCATTCTCTTTCTCGCGTGGTCCAGGTGCTGAACCTCTTACATTTTTGGGGAAAACTCCGGTATGTTAGACATTGTCACCACTCTTTTATTCAAACTCAATTGCTCCATCTGGTAGTCATTTTAATTTTTTTCCTGTCTCTGTTTGTTAATTTTCAAAGTTTGATTGGCTTCTTCCTTGTGATTGATGTGTTAGGGTAAGATAGTTCCAGCAAGAGGACCAACTGATTTCGGGTGGGATCCAGTGTTTCAACCTGATGGATATGACCAAACGTATGCCTCTGCTAACTCCCAATTTTTATTGTATTTTAATTGGATACTGATAAAAGAGGAAAGTGGAAACTAAGAGTAGATGGTGATATTCTCTATTTTGGTTTTAGTTATGCAGAAATGTCTAAGGAAGAAAAGAACATGATATCTCATAGGTACAAGTCATTAGCATTGGTGAAATCACACTTTAAGGAGGCAGGCTATGTGTTCCAGACAGATGAAGATACCATTTAAAGAGAACCGCATCATCAATGTTTGAGCACTGATCACTCACCAGATTCTTGGTCCTATTTTAAGCTCCTTTGGGGGTATTAATATTGTTATCTTTTTTTTCTTTCTCAAATACAAGTAAAACCAACCCAAACATGCATTGACAGGCATCGTTTGGTAGTGTTGTTCATGGTGTTCATTAAATACTCTTGACGGTGAGACTTGTACGAATCTGAAAAACCCATCCAACCAAAAAGCTAAAATAAATGTTGGATGGCAAACAAAAAGGGAATGGGATGACATGATGTTCACATGAATAGCCGCTTATGATCACACAAAGTATTTATGAGAGAACAATCAGTGGGTAAAGCACCTCGTATAATTCTCCAATCACATGAGAAAGCATATGAATCGAATCCAGAAAGAGTAAAGAAAATCCCAACACGTAACGTGCAGCGCAGGGAACAGAGCTGCTAAAACCTCAACTCCAAAAGAAGAAATAAAGATCGCATCAATTATTTGTGGGGTTGGGATCACATTATATGTTAGTGTAACTCCTTTTCATTTACACACCTCTCACCTCACAAGTGGTTTGCTTATGTTGCATAAAAAGATTTAAACAATTTTGTTATCCATTGAAACAAATGCCAACAAACAAAACATAAAAGCCAATGGAAGTTGTAATCAAACCAAAAGGTTTTCAATCGTCTTGTAACAATTTTTGTAACTACTGTCACTAACTTTAAAGGGAATGAGAACAAAAAAAACACCCCAAAAGAGACTCTAGAACTCAGGGGAGATCCATTAAAACCAAAGGACCTGAACAACCCCAAAAACAAAAGCCACACCTAAGACAATAAGAGATTTGTAAACTAGAAGGAGACTTTTTGAACAACGCTTCTGCGCTTGCTTCTCTCTGCATTCCCACCTTTTTTAAGAAGACGACGAAGAAGCAAGCCGAGGTTGACCAATTCCTACCATCCGAAAGAAAACGGGAAATGACCGTCCTAAGAGGGAAACAGAAAAGAGTAGTACTATATATGCACCTTCCAAAGATATTTGAAAGGGTTTTGGGTTAGTTGCTATGATGGTGGTATAGAGAGAGCGAGAGAGAAGTAGCAACTAGCAAGGTCTGCCCTTACGGCAACCTAGTGCTCCTGCAGTAGAGGTAATAGTGTCGACCATAGATGATGGTTTAGCTGCTAAGCTTGAGGCTCGTCCATAGCTAGCAGACGCTTCTTCTCCTGATGACCTGAAGTATGCTCCATTCAGTAGAAGGTCTCCTTCCGACCTCCAATTCCACTTCTTCCACTCACTTGCATCTGTCTCCACTCTTTTCGTCACCTGTGGATCCACAAGTTAATTTTGCCTATAAATATAACAACCTCTGATTACTCTGTTTAAGCAGACATAAAGGTTTAAGATGTTGAACCTCCTTGGCGAAGCGGTCCATGGGAGCAGCATATCTGTTTCCTTGACTGTTGATGGTTGGTTCTGCACTCCCACCGATGGCGTACATCTCCCAGTGAGTGTAGTCGTTGTTAACCACATGGAAATACCCATGCCTGCACCTGCCATTACACAACCAATTTTCTACTGTCAGAACAAAGGACAACTTAATTGGATTAACAAGAAAATCTACTGTCAGAACAAATGGCAAATTAATAGAACTGACAAGTTGAAAGCGAATAGTAACCTTGGCATTCTCTGAACCAGTCCTTCACCGAAATGGTTGTAAGCAATGGTCACTTGCATCAGCTTGTCTTTTGTGTACGAGTCACTGTGACCAAGCAACATCACCTGCACCCATACATCCATATAAGTGTCATGAAAACAGAACCAGCCTATGAATTTAGTGTTTTGAGGGAGGGCAGAGAACAAATGAGACCTCATTGTGGTGGGTAAAGTGGTTATTGGAAACAGTGATAGCAGTAGACCCCATGACAGCATCAACAAGGCCATCAGCACAGTGAGAGAGAGAGTTATGATCAATCCAGATATGAGATGATCCAAAAATGGAGACTGCATCACCATCAGCCATTGTCCTCCAACCAAAGTGAGATGGGGAGCTTCTAACCATTGCATTTCCAGTAGGCTTGCAATCATGAATGTGAAGACCATGAATGATGACATTGGTGATAAACTGGATGGTGATGCAAGCACCATTGGCTATATGAACGTTGGCACCACGGCCATCAATGGTCTTGAAACTGTTCATGATCAGCTCCTGTTTCAGCTCTATCACCATATCCCTCTTGAACACGATCCAAAGAGGCTCCTCCTGGATGACAGCATGGCGTAGAGTTCCCGGTTTGGGGTTAACAACGTCTTCATCAGTGGGGTCAGTAACAACGTAGAAGCGTCCATCACGACCACCAATTGCGTTCCTTCCAAAACCGATCCCACAATCCGCGAGGCGTTTACGGTTCTTGTGCCAGTTAGGGTCACAACGCCAGCAGTCATCAATTGGATTACCAGTTCCACAGGAGAAGAATCCTAGCTTCCTCCTTGCTGTCCTGTTCTGTTCACTCCTGAAATTCAATACCCACGTGGTTAATTACATCTCATGCTTGATAGATCAAATCAATCACACACACAGACAAATCTGAGATAATTAATTCAATAGTGATTTGTTTCATTCGAATCTAAAGGCTGATTAAACATCTCAGCCGCCGTTTCTGTTTGTTCTTACCTAACGTAATAAGTAATAAACTAACTCATGGATAAAATTTTGTTGGTTTATGAGGTCAACAAAGTGGTTGTCAAATAAAATCCGGAAAAAAAAAAGGTCCATTAATGTTCAGCTGGTGAAAAAACCTAAAACAGACCAGACCATAATATCCAAATGAAAGAGACTTCAAGACTTAATGCCACAAAAAGACGACAGGAGGAGTTACTGAACCAACCTCTTCGTGTAAAAACCCCCCAAATTCAAGTCACAAGAGCACAAAAAAAAAAAAAAGGTGAAATCGAATTTTATGAGGGAAGGAAGGAAGAAAACGCCGTCTCTAAACCATAAAACAAACAAAACAATGTCCGTGCAAGCGAACGGACTCTGACAATCGCGAGCATGGTGAAACGACAATGTGTCAGTTTTATGCGCGAGAGAGACGGGGTTTGTCGTTTCACGACGAAATTAAAAGAGAGAGTGAGAGAGGTGACAGAGACAACAATAAAAGCAAAAGTTTTTATCTTTCTTTACCCGTTAAAATTTGAATTAATAAAACAAATTCAAAAAAGTAAGGTTTTTTTTGTTCTACTATTTTATAGTCCATAATTTTTTCCCCTGTGTAATTCTCTAATTAAATTTTATTTAAAGGTTCACGTGTGTCTAAATGCTTATTTTCGCAGATCAAAATTAAAATTAATGCATTCACACAATTAGAGAGAGAGAGAGAGAGGAACGCACATCTGAACAAGCTTAGCGACTTCATCAGCACCCTTCTCTGGATCAACAGCAACCGCGTGTTGTTGTTGTTCTTCACCTCCAACCCTGTAACCAAAACAAAAAAAAAAAAAAAAACCACAAATGACGCGACCAACCATAAACTCATAAATTAAGCCAACGAAAATAGTTGTTTAAAGCATTTATGAAAATGGGAAATTCACAATTTCACATCAGTTTATATAACACGTGTTCTCATCCCAAAGCAAGTAAAAATCGATGTCTATACACGCGAGAGAGAGAGTACAACAGAAACAGAGAATTAAATCAAATGGACTAATTTACCCTTTTACGAAATCGTACTAGTTATTTACTGACGTGGAATAATAAATAGAGTGAAGAGACGACAGACAGAGCATGTGTGAGCGGCGATGAATGAAACCTCTTTCTAACGCTACATTCGAGGAATCAAAAAGACCAACAAAAGGGAATGGTTTAACGGAAATGGATCCGGGAAGATCTTAACATATCCAACGGCTAGGACCTCTACTACTTCATTTTCCACTTTTTTTTTCCAACTTTATTTTATAAACAAAATAAATAAATTAAAAAAGATAAACCCTAGCGGCGGTTAGAAGCGCATTTCATGTTTTGTGAGCGGCGGCAAAAAAAAAAAAAAAAAAAAAAAAA
>NC_025696.1:20513731-20527066 GCF_000633955.1 Camelina sativa
TTACCTTGTCGCCGCCATTGTTGAGCTGTTTGAGCTCTGAACCTCCTCTGTTTTCAGCTTTCTACCAAAATCAAAAAACCGAGAAAACAGAGCATTATTACGAAAATCTAATCCAAAACTCTCAGCAAAAACAATCGTACAGATCAACGGCTAGGATCATTAGTTATATTTCTTGTTTTTTTGTTAAAAATCATTAGTTATATTTCTACTTTTATTTCATAACAAAATTAAAATATAAAGAGGTAACCCTAGCGGTTGAAAGCGCGTGATATGTTTGCATCTGTACTAAAGTTTTGTTCCTTTTATTTACCTTATCGCCGCCATTGTTGAGCTGCTTAAGCTCTGTAACTCCTCTGTTTTCAGCTTCCTACAAAAAAAAAAATCAAAAACCGAGAAAAAAAAGAGCATTATTACCAAATCTGGAGCTTAAACTGAAATCTCTCACAAAAAAATATCAAAATCCATAAACAGAACGCGAATCTATGAAAAAAAGCGAAAAAAAAAAAAAGTATCGTTATAGCGAGATTTAACAAACAGAGATGAAAAAGCTCAAAATCCTTCACAGAAATTAAAAATGTAGCTTAAAAAACAGCGAAACAGAAGAAAAATAAACAGAGAGAGAGAAAAAAAAAAAAGATGAAGATTCGAGAAGAGAGAAAGACCTAGAATTGTACCGGAGAATCGTCACCGTTAGAGCCAAGACGACGAACACGGCGAAGCACACACTGATCACTTTCTGAGAAGACGACGCCATTGAAGCTTCTTCTTCTTCTTCTTCTTCTTCTTCTAGAATCTTACGAAATTTTCTCGCACTTTTTTTCTCGGAAAACAAGCGGGAGAGAGGAGAGAGAAAAAGGTGAGAATGAAGAAGACGAAGAAGAAAGGAGTGACCAGATTAGTGTGCACAAGCTCCAAGGAAACCGTCTTCGTTTATATAAAGTAACGTTGACGTTGCCGTTAGTTAATACACACCGCTACTTAACGGATTGTGTTTGTTACTTTTTTCATCTTACCATCTTAACCGTTGGATTATGGTAGTGTGAGATCCTCGGATCCGCTCCGTTAGCCGTTCACTACCCTCTAATTCTAACGCCGTAATTATTAGCCAAACCCCCCTCATAACTGCCGTAACCGCCTCATGTCTCATATGTTTCATAAAGTACTAATCCTCTCTTCATAAATCATTTGTTATTAAATGTTACTAATTTACTAGTGTCACTAACTTCAATTGAGTTTCCCTAATCAAATGATTACAGGTCCAAGAAGATAGCGTAAAGAAATTAATCTATAGCATTTTTACAGAGCAAATTAAAATATTTTTGGATAGATTGTGATTACTTTACTTTGTAAAAGAGAAAATTAATGATGTTGGTGAGATAGCCAAAGGTAAACAAATTTATATGTATCCATCTAAGATTCCAAGGTGTCTTAAATATGTAATATAACAGATATAAGAAAAAAAATGTCTTGAGACAATTTTGTACTATTTAAGAAAACATAAACAGAAATGTGTTAAACCAAAAAAATTTTTAAAAACAAACACAAAAATTTTAAATGTGGAGAACCTGGAACTGGCGTCCCAGCTATGTCTTTAGAAAAATTAAAGGTGAGAATGTTTAATTATCTTTGTTCCACAACTCTTATAGTAACAATAAATTTACTTCTTACTATTTTTAGTTTACTTATTTTTCTAGTGAAATAAAAGTTGTTTCTTGAAGACAAATCTCCACTCAAAAGGAACCCAAAAAAAAACCTTCCAGGAACTGTTGAGCACGAATGTTTGAAAATAAAATGTTAAAAAATTGTTTAATCTACGTAAACGGCTTTTGTTAAAAAAAGAAATATCCACGTAAACGGCTAAACCAAATTAACATACTAACAATCAGTGTTTTTCTGGTTAAAGGTTTTGAAACTCAATATTTTATTGCTTAGGTTTGGTCTATTATATAGACTCTATACTAGTTGCTATATACACAAAAGTGCTGTTGGGTCCATTGGTGGATTTTGTAAAGTTTGTTAAAACAAAAGTTAAATACAATAATCCCACATATATATTGTCACAACTCACAAGATTATATTATAGTAACAAATACATCCTAAAGTAAAGTAGGAGAAGCAGATGTGTTTATCGAAAAAAGGAAACGCAGATGTGTGATTGGTTGATTAGTGGGGAGAACGAAAAAATTAACAAACGAATAAACGAATCAGAGAGCTTGAAAATGTCATGTCATCAAAAGAGCGGTGTGTTCCGTACGGCAGCACCACCACTGGTTTTATGGCGGATTTAATGGGGAAACAAATATTTTCTCAATTTCCAATCTTTTTTTTGTTTTGATTTGGCCTGATGCACCAATTACGGTGATTAGTTGACCGGCCACATCATGCTATATTGCATTGCATGGTATGTTTCTGCCAAATGTTAAATTACGTACGTTGTGGATTATCATTTTGACCCATGCATCAAACTCAAAGTAAAACAAAGATACATTTAAATTTAGTTCTTAAAATGAACTATACGTATTAATGGAAATTAGTTGTATAGTTTGTGTCTCAGGATAGCAATCATGTCGTACTTATGATTTCGACCATATATAAATTTTAAATTTTACAAATATCATTATTAGACATTATACAATACTCAACTCAATCAATACACACTTTTTCGTTGAGTAAACATTAAGGATTACTTTTTTTTCTTTTTTTTTGTTTCTTTCGTAATTCCTGGAGGAGTGTTTTAGTCGTCAGTTTTAGTTGTTTTTCCTTAACTATTGGGTGTAAATTAAGATTATACCAAGAAAAAGCTCACGTGATTGAAAGCTGACTTACAAGTTACAAAGATCAGATTGGAATTGAAGGAAAAATACAATTTATACAGTCACGCTAATACGGTGGTCATACAAACCTATTAAAAAGATCATTTTTTCTTCTTTCTATTTTTTTGGATTTTGTCTAATAAAAAAAACTTTTTAAAAAACTCATAAGATAACACAACTTCTAAAATCTTGTAAATCTATGTGAATTGTGAAGTGTGATTTTATATACAAATTGTTGTTTTTAAAAAAATTAAATGATGCAGCTATCTAGTGATCATTGCTGAAATAAAAATACACAAACATTATTGTTGGTCCCATAAATTTCAAAAAAAAAAAAAATTAACTTGATAAATCACTAATCTTGTAGGTACTTAACGAGCATTAATAATCGCCTAATCCACCCGAAAATTATACTTCGGTTGTACAGTATGATTTCCAAGATTTTAAACTGATGTGTCTATCAACTTTTAATATACAACTAGACTATTTCTACTGAAAAAACTATTATATAACCAAAACATACAATTATAATCAAGCTGCCACAGACCATAAGCGCAGTAAAAACTAAAAAGTGTCGTTTCAAGATCTCATCAGCATCCAAACCCCATATCTATATCATTTTACACTATTTTTTGTTTCACAAAAAATGTCACTTTATATTTTTACATCAAATTTTTAATTTTACCCTTAACCCAAAGCTCTTTTTATTAAACTTAAATAATTAACTACTCATTAAATAAGAGTATATTTGTATAATTCTAGTTTTTTTTAATTTGTGTGCCCTGTGTCAAAATGACAATCTTTATGAAACATGGAGAGTATAAGGTAAGAAGTTTGAAGATCATCATATATAACTTGCTAACATTTTAATGTACATGATTCCTTTTCCTTCTATACCTTGACATGATAAACATTTACTTTGATCACGTCAAATACTTATCATAGTTAGTCCGACAACAATATAATAAACATTTATTTTTCACTATCATATTATATTATTATGAATCTTAAGCTTCAGTATAAACAAAGAAACGAGAAAATCAAATATCACTAGAAAGAAAGAAAAAGATAATATATATATATATACAAAGACCAAATAATAGATTTAATAAACCTGAACCTCATCTCTAGATATGTAAATGATCAAAATATGTGATATGCAGCAGCTATGCTCGAGAATAATAATGAAAGACTTTCGTCACTTTCATATCACACAAAGACTTTAATTGTTAGCAAAAGAGAAAAAATGGAAGAGAAATGAATTAATTATGCTATTCTATATGCACACGTAAAAACAATTTTTTTGGTTTAAACATATCTAAAATTGAAAAGACAATATTTGGAAAACTTCTAAAAAAACATAAACATGTTTTACCTTACCAGAAAAGTTAATAAAAATCAATGAAATCCATGACAAATTAAACAATTTATAAAGTATATACAGTACAAATTAACCAATCAATACACCTTAGGAAAAGATGAAAAGATGTGGGGAAAGTGAAAACGTATGTAACAATCCTTTAGTTAACCCTTTAGGGGAGACACTTTTATGTTTCTTGTGCATCCTTTCTCCAACCCCACCGGAGCCAATCATGGAGTCTCCTCACGCTCCTTTTATCAAATTCATTTTCTTGTATCTTACTTCTATGCATGCATGTTTGCAAGATTTGTAACCCCAAATCTGTTTTTACCATATATATGAAACGTATTTCCATAGAAAGCATGGTGTTATGGACATTTTCTCGAATTATATCTAACCTTTCAATCACACGAAAGCATGGTTTCCCATTCAATTAATCATGAAGTTTCAAACCTTCCGAAGCCAATATTGTGGTTCGATCTTGATTTCCTTCCTTGATCCAAATCAATCCAAACATTCTTCGATCTCAAACTCAAATATACCAGCAATTATCAATAGTCTTAGGTTAGGCTTTGATTGTCCCCATAGGATGTACGTAACTAGAGTAAATTTTTTCTCCAAAATGTTATAGTTTTTTTTTTTTTTTAATATCGAAAATGGTTTTTGATACCAAAAAACAAAAGTTATTCTCTTTTGGCGAGTTTAGAACTTGAAGAATTCAAAGAAAAAAAGCATAGTGACAATTTTGTTGTTTGGAGAGTCCATTACATATGCTTGGAGAGTCGAACCATTTTAATTAAACCATTTGATTGAATATAGTATTGTTTCAAGAAAGAAAGCTTAACACGACTTCAATAAGAACACAAACTCAAAAGAACTTTCTTTATTTCTTTAGTAAAAATAACTCAAAAACCTAAAGATCTCACAACTCTCTAATCTATGTTAATAGGAAGCCACATCTTAACAACTCTATTTATAAGGAACCTCTCTTCTCAATTTCCTAATATCTCTAGGAACATAACTTCCTTATTTCTAATAACTTCCTAAAACATTATTTCCAATTCTCTTTAGACTTGCTTGTGCCTCAAGCTTATTCCAACATATAGTACTGGTGAAAGAAGGAAAAACTGTTGTTGTTCCCCAAAGGTGTTCAGACTCTGCTATTCAAGTCTTATCTCGACCATTCACTCCTGTCGAAATAAAAGAAGCTTTATTCTCACTGCCAAAGAACAAAGCCCCAGGGCCTGATGGTTACAGCGCTGAGTTTTTTACTGCTCAATGGAACACGGTAGGTTTTGACCTCACTGCAGCTGTCCTAGAGTTTTACCAATCTGGTAAAATCTTGAAGCAATGGAACTTGACGCTTCTGTCCCTTATCCCAAAGACCCCGAATGCGACAAGGATGTTTGAATTCAGGCCCATAGCATGCTGCAATACTATTTACAAGGTCATATCAAAGCTTTTAGCTAATCGCCTAAAGGATGTACTACCAGATCTCATTGCAAGCTCACAGTCTGCATTCATCCCCGGTAGACTTCTCGCAGAGAACGTTCTTTTTGCGACGGAGTTAGTTCAAGGCTACAACCGCCAGGGTATATCTCCAAGAGGCATGCTAAAAGTTGATCTCAAAAAGGCATTTGACTCAGTGCATTGGGGATTCATTATCAACACGCTAAAGGCTCTCCAATTCCCAGCTCATTTCGTCAATCTCATCAAGGAGTGCATCTCCACCCCGAGCTTCTCTCTGTCGATCAACGGGGAATCTTGTGGCTACTTTAAGGGAACTAAAGGATTAAGGCAGGGGGATGCCATCTCCCCTTATCTGTTTACCTTAGCAATGGAAGTATTCACTCAAATGCTTAACAGCAGATTCAGCAATGGTTTGTGATTGTTGTGATACCGTTGCTTGTAGAGGTATACCCGTTGAAATTGGTTTTGGTTTGTGATTGTTGTGCAATGAGAAAATGTTTGAGAGTTAGATGTAAAGTGTTTTTGGTTTGTTTGATTGTTGCTTGTAAAACAAGTTCTCTGATTTTTTAAAAAATTTGGCTTAGAAACTTGGTTAGATATTTGCCATTGGAGGGATAAATTTTACTAAGTCTTACAAAAGTTTTTAACAGATGAATTTTGTACTTTTTATAGTAAAAATATTGCTTACATATTTGCTAACATATTTACCATTGGAGATGCCCTAATAAGCTTTCCAATTTAAGCCATGGACATGTTACAATTTCTACGTACGTACCTATAAAAACAACAAAATAATCTCTAATGTTTTAAATTGGAAACTCTGTTATTGATAACCAAATAATCTATAAAAACAACAAAATAATCTCACATTGTTTTAAATTGGAAGCTTCTCTCTCGTATGCGAGTTTTGGTTTGGGTAACAAAACAGGTAGTTTGTCTTTTCTCTTTTCTTCATTGTTTCTAAGAATTTTTTTGATTATAAGATAAGCATCTGATCATATATTGTTAGCAATTGGGGAAATAAAATTTGCAAAGTTTGAATATTTTTTTACTTTCAACGGTGTGTCTATAAGCTGTTTCTATAGCGGTATTCTATTGAATTCAGGATTTTGCAAACTCTGTTAATTCGGTGATCCCTTCAACCCATTTGATTCTATGAATTGTTCATTGGTTTAAAAATTGGAACTTTTCTGGAATTGAAAGCAGCACGAGAAGCTTCTTATGATCCCATTACATTAAAGTTTCTAATTTTCATAACTGGAATTTTGTTTTTTTTTGTTGTTTCACTTCTGATCTAGAGACGATTACGAGTTATTTCGCCACTTCTCTGTCCAGTTTAATCTTTGGCTCTTATGCTAAGACTGATGAGGTTTTGTAACACACACACAAACAAAAAAATATTTGAATCGTTGGTGTTGATAAATGAATTAGTCCATTTACTGTATTGATATCTTATCTTCTTTTCAGGCTAATGACAAGTCACCTGTTCCTATAGATCCTCCACCAATTATGTGAACCACCAAGTAATCAATGTGTAAGATCCGAATGGCCCAATGATATGATCTAAGATCCGTATCAATGCACTTGTTTCCAAGGCGCTAAATAATTTCCAGATTAGGTATCTCATTATATCCTTATTATTGAACATTTATAAAACTCACGTGCAGGTTGCAACATTGGTAACATTGTAAGCACTTCCTCTGACGATGTGCCTCTCTTTTTTATGTTTTCTTTTCTTTTGTTTTACAGTCTTCTTCTGCAAATTGCTTGATATGATCTGATTCTTTGTGCCAATGTTTTAAATTATACAATGGTTTGAATTATTGAAATTGGTTTTGGTTTGTGATTGTTGTGCAATGAGAAAATGTTTGAGAGTTAGATGTAGGCTGCAAATGGATGCACAAAACTGAACAAAATTGAAAAATTAGGTTGAACAAAATTGAGTTGAATAATATTCAACTCATTCATCTCCAAAATAGTGGTTGGACAAGTTGAAGATTTTTGCTGTAGGATTAGTTTATCTTTTCAACTTTTTGGGTTGAACGGGCTGAATAGTTTTTTCCAACCTCTTCAACCTTTACAATGCAAATGGTGAAAATTGGTTGAATAATTTTTTTCAACCTGTTCAATCTCTTCAACCGTGCAACCATTTGCAGCCGTAAAATGGTTTTGGTTTGTTTGATTGTTGCTTGTAAAACAAGTTCTCTGATTTTTTAAAAAAATTGGCTTAGAAACTTGGTTAGATATTTGCCATTGGAGGGATAAATTTTACTAAGTCTTACAAAAGTTTTTAACAGATGAATTTTGTACTTTTTGTGGTAAAAATATTGCTTACATATATGCTAACATATTTACCATTGGAGATGCCCTAATAAGCTTTCCAATTTAAGCCATGGACATGTTACAATTTCTACGTACGTACCTATAAAAACAACAAAATAATCTCTAATTTTATCACTAAATTTATTCAACTTTTCATATGTATAATTTTTATTTTGATATCATTTCTCTTTCACTCCTCCCCAACACAAACTTCATCCATTTATAAATTGAGAAATTTCTGTGATTTATTATGAATTTTTTTTTAAAATAAAATTTTATACTAACAAAAAGGTTATTTATTCTGGTTTTTCAATCTTCTTCAGATATAACGTTATTAAAAATAATAAAAAAAAACCTTTTAAAACAATTCAAGTTTTCTTCTTTTGTCAACAATCAATTTTTTTTTGATATGGTTCAACTTCAAAGTCTTAAGTAGTAAACAGAGCTCCAAATAAAATGGTGACACGTACCAATGTGGCATATTCTCAGTACAAAGCAAAAGAGAAGTGGTACTGGTAATGCTCGAGGCCATCAAAAGTCAAAACACGTCACGCGTGAACGTGAGATCGATGAATCAACCCCCTGGACCAATGACCATGACCATGCCTTTACTAATGATGATTGCCCTAACCTCATTGTCGTTGTTACTTGCCTCCGGCGAACCAATCCTAACAACTTTAGATGGCCCGTTCAAGCCATTGACCCGCCGGTTCGACCCGTCTCTACGGCGAGGCAGTGACGACTTGCCTATGGACCATCCGAGGCTGAGGAAGAGGAACGTCAGCTCCGATTTCCCAGAACAGATTGCTTTAGCTCTCTCTACTCCAACCTCCATGTGGGTCTCATGGGTCACTGGTAAAGCCAAATTCTTGATTATATTTCTTTGAATTTTCAATATTTGAAATCTCTAGGCTTTGAATTAGTCTAATTGAACTAGGATTTGTGAGATTTGTTCATATCCTTCTTCCTTTTCAGGTGATGCTGTAGTTGGAAAAGATGTGAAACCGCTTGATCCTAGTTCAGTTGCTAGTGAGGTTTGGTATGGGAAGGAGAAAGGAAAATATTTGCTAAAAATGAAAGGGAATGCAACAGTTTACAGTCAGTTGTATCCCTTTGACGGTCTCCTCAATTACACATCAGGCATCATACACCATGTCCTCATTGATGGTATTAATGATAAAGAGCAATTTCATTCATCTTTTTTGTGTAGAGTTTCTTATGTGTATGAATGAACCTTCGCAACTTTTCATTTTGTTATGCGCTGAGTATTACATTATTACCTTGCTTCTTAGTTCTATATATGCAGAGACAACTTGAAGTGTTAAAAGCTAGGCACCTAATTGTGAAAGAACTGTTAAAACACTCCCCATATTTAACATCGTGAACTTGTGTTGTGTGTATATTTTCCTTAGTAGAAACAAAGATGACATCTTCTGAGATGCCTTTATTCTATATTTGCGTTGGCTTGCCACTGTCAAGATTTTGTTTTTGCAGATATTGGTTGCAATGCCGATTGACTTGTAATATATTGTAGGTCTTGAACCAGATACCAAGTACTATTACAAGTGCGGCGACAGCTCTGTTCCTGCAATGAGCGAGGAGCTCTCTTTTAAGACTTTGCCACTGCCAAGCAAAGACGCATATCCTCATCGAATTGCCTTTGTTGGGGATTTGGGTCTTACCAGTAACACAACCACCACCATTGACCATTTGATGGAAAACGACCCTTCGATGGTTATAATTGTTGGGGACTTAACGTATGCAGACCAGTACCGTACAATTGGTGGCAAAGGAGTTTCATGCTTCTCATGTTCATTTCCCGATGCACCTATTAGGGAGACGTATCAACCTCGCTGGGATGCCAGGGGAAGGTAAACCTTACTATCTCTGGGTTAACAAGTTGGATTTGAAGATATGTGTGTTGGTCCTGCTCCGCTTTCTGTCAAGTTGTTCGACAATATGTTAAGAGTGAATAATACTGTGCATAGGAAAAAAAGTTATATACTTGGAGGTTTTGGTGGCAAATCTTTGATTTGTGTTCAGGTTCATGGAACCACTAACCTCCAAAGTCCCAACGATGGTCATTGAAGGAAACCATGAGATTGAGCTTCAAACTTCCGGAATCACCTTTAAGTCATATTCTGAAAGGTTTGCAGTTCCTTCAAGTGAGAGTGGCTCCAACACCAACTTCTACTATTCTTTTGATGCGGGAGGAGTGCATTTCGTTATGTTGGGTGCATATGTTGATTATAATCACACTGGTAAATTTATGGATACTTGCAGTCTCTTTTCTTTGGTTTCAGCAAAGCACTTGTTTGTTTTGTTCCCTGATTAATGAGGAAGATTTCTGGTTCTCCTACTTCAATCAGTCTCATTTTTATGAATACTTAATGTGTTATTTTAGGAGCACAATATGCATGGCTAAAGGAAGACTTGTCTAAAGTTGATCGCGCAGTGACACCATGGCTGGTTGCAACAATGCATCCGCCTTGGTACAACAGCTACTCCTCGCACTACCAAGAGTTTGAATGCATGAGACAGGAAATGGAAGAGCTTCTTTACCAACACCGTGTCGACATTGTGTTTGCAGGACATGTGAGTTCTCTATTTTTCTTGGTGAAATGGAAATTTAATAGTCTTTGATTTCTTCCTGTTGTTGTTGAATATCTTGTCATTGTTTGTTTGAAACAGCCATGTTGTAGTAGCGAAGTCGAATTATAGTGATATAGAAATGTTATACTGTTGTTCTTCTTCTATGGTATGATTAAAAATGGCGTTTATTGCTACTGAAGGTACATGCATATGAGAGAATGAACCGCATATACAACTACACATTAGACCCGTGTGGGCCAGTTTACATAACTATAGGAGATGGTGGTAACATTGAGAAAGTTGATGTGGACTTTGCGGATGACCCTGGGAAGTGTCCTTCTCCTGAAGACAACATCCCCGAGATAGGAGGATCATGCCCTTTAAATTTTACTTCTGGCTCTGCAAAAGGAAAGTTTTGCTGGGACAGACAACCTGATTGGAGCGCCTTCAGAGAGAGCAGCTTCGGCCATGGAATCCTTGAGGTATATCTTCATATGTTTAATAAGAAAGAGTGATTCTCTTTTATGCGACAAGAGCTGACCATTAGAATGTGTTGTTCATATAGGTCATGAATTCAACGCACGCCCTGTGGAGATGGCAAAGGAATCAAGATGTCTATAGGGACGACATCGCTGGTGACCAAATTTACATTGTCCGTCAACCAAATGTCTGCATTTCCCTGAAATTTCGAGGTACTAGAGCAATATATCTATACTGCGTACCTCTGTGGTCTATATAGGTACAAGTTGTTCAATGAAAACTAATCCATATGACATTTTAACATATTTGGCTTGCTGAAATGGGAAGCAGGCGAAGAAAGAGAGAAATCAGGCGGCAACAAGTCTAGGTTTTCCTCTCCCACATTACTAATGTTCATATGTATACTCTTCATGTTTGGTACTTCTAGGTCCATTGTTTTTCGACATGTTAAATAAAATACGGGTATAACGATCATAATTTATTTTGTGATAAATCGGAATTTGCTTTGAGCCTCTTTGTCATTTTTGGTTATGAACTCTACTCTAAGTGGTTAATTATTGCTGAGAAATCAAGCCCAAACACTCTGTGTTCTGCGTAAACTGTAGTGTTATGCCCATAACTTGGTATCCCAGGTAATCTTTGAACGCTGGGAGAATTCCCCTTCATTTTTGTGTTTATGGCCTCTTCTTGGGTATTTAAATTCTTTGGTATGCCGATACTTGCATCCTGATTTGAATATTTCTTAATTCAAATTTAGATTTGCATTATCTACATATGTAAGCACTTGATGAGGCAGAATATAAAGACCAACTATAGCCATGGGTGATTTAGCGTTTTTCAGGTAAGACTTGTTACATGAATCCCTCAATGAGTTAATACTTCATTATCACATGAGTTGCTAAGTACTGCTCATTTGTAGTACAGTAGTACCTATTGCTTTTGACAGATCACTTCAGTGACTTGTGTGTAGAATCTTCCTAACAAATCACGAGGAAGGTGCCTCTTGCTCAACATGCCATTGCATTTTCCAAAATATTCATTGAGTCATAACCAGTGCTCCAAAGAGCCTCAGGTTAGTGTCACATGGAGTAGTGGAAACGGTGATATCAATCTATTTACATGCCATGAATTTCTTCACCGGGTTTTAAGTTTGTAAAGTAGTTTGCATTTTCTGCATCCAAAACTGTCAAGATCAGAACAGCCTTGCTGGTTGAATAGTTAATAGTCTTGTACTCAATAGCCAGGAATGAGGAAGATTCTGTTTGAATAATGGTGGCATAGTTTTTAAACCCAGACAAAAAAAATCTTTCTCGTCATCCTATCCTATCCCGTTATAGGCCAGCCTAATTAGATCTCCACTGTTTTAACCTATCGCTTACATGAATATTTTGCATCACTTGTCTTGTTCTATGAGCATTGGCTCCAATTATGTAAAACTCCCTGAAACATAATGTTCAAATTCCATATCATTGAATCTGTTTAAAACATTTTGTGTGGCTATGCTAGTGTAGAAAGAACTTGTGTTATATAAGTAGTCGGATAATAATAGAAATTTTTTATCTTGAAGATGCATTAGCTGCTGGTAATGTGAAGAGTGTAAGATGACCATTTGATGTCACTAACATTAAGGGAAAATGTATATAACTGAGAAGAATCTCTCCCTTTTCGTTGTGTAGTTTCCTGAGAAATGCGACGGTTGATGTGATCCCATTGTTGGAGTTTGGATGCGATCGAAAAGATTGACGCCAAGGTTCAGAGGAGGCATACGCGTGTAAGATAGTCAGACGTCAAACTGATCCCTCAACACATTCAGTTTGGTGGAGTATTTAAGGATAACATTCTCCACTCCTGCGAGGCCGGCGCTACAGTAAACAGGTGCAAGCTGATCTGATCAAAGAAGCAGTTCTGAGATATAGTTCCGTTGCTTCGCTAGCCATAAAAAGCAAGCTGCCAACATGAGATTGACTGGTTTGATCAGGTGTTACAGAGTTTGAGACTTATTGGAAATGAGCCATTTTTTGCTCCAAGTCCTCGTTAGAGTTATTCCCGTACTTTCGAATGTTGGTAGCTTTTGAAATGATCTAAATCTTTTGGTGTTTGGTTTGGTTAGTGAATGTTTCTAGCCAAATTTAATTTTCTTTGTTGAGATAGTGTTTGTGCGGTGCTTCATTGGCTTGTTTTTGATATCATATACTTCGAAAAAGTTCCAAGTTTTCTGAAATCATGAAAATACAAATCTGGTAGGGACTGGCCAGCGATGCTTAGAGCCATCCTTAGTCCCAAAAAAAAAAAAAAAAA
>NC_025696.1:20527171-20540726 GCF_000633955.1 Camelina sativa
AAAAAAAAAAAAAAAAAAGATGAATATAGAAAAATGGGTCTAAATTTCGAAAACTCATGAAATTTTGGGATCTAATATATGGTGCTTATGCCATGGGTCGGTCGGAACTGTCTGGATCCACCGATACTGCTTGTCTCACCAAGACTTGTCGTTGCTATTGTCTTGGTCATTAAATTTTGCCTTCCCTTCTGCACTACTTCCTCCACCTCTGCTACTTTCTCCACGGCTGTAGTAGCTTCGTCCTTCTCCACCGCTGCTTCTGGTGTCATAATCATACTTCACGCGCTTCCCGGAAAGAGTACGGGATATGTTTGCTGCAATCTGTTGTTGTGTCGTCATCTCCAAGGAAGACTCACGAGTACGGGATCCGTTCGCTGCTATCTGTTGTTGTTGTGGCCTGACTGGCGTCATCCCCAAGGAAGACTCCTCACGGATGCGGGGTGTCTTTGCTGCTATCTGCTGTTGTGTCGTCATCTCCATGGAAGACTCACGCAAAGGTACGTTAAACCTCGAGGAGAAAGTTGATCTAGTTGGATCCGGTAGTATCCTAGTACCAAGTTGTCGCCCAAGAGATGAAAGCTCAGATCTACGCCTGACCGGTGCGGGTATACGAACACCGCCCATGAGTGGCTGAACTATCGGCATATTGAAACTTGGCCGAGTTGGAGTGCTGCGTGCAAACAACCATTCACTTTGTTCCACTCGCTTACAAGTTGGACACTGCATCTTATTCTTTACATTGAACGCAGAACCAATGCAATCTAATTGATGTCATAAGAAAAAAACAAAACAAAACTAATTAGCTTTTGTTACCAACACACGCGAGTACATATGCATGATCTATGTTTAAAGAAACAACAAATCATCAGAAAGAAAAAATTTCAATTATTTTTTTTCAGCAAGATATTCAGCTAAAAAAATCTCATAATAATTAGGACAATTTTGGTCAATTTAGATAATATAGACGACCAATGATATCACTCATGTCTTATCTAAACAATATTATGTTTACAACCACAAAAAACAAAAAACAAAACTTACGGAGATGATAGGGATGGCCACATCGAAGCATCACAGGGGTTCGATCATCATCAGCCAATGACTCCAAACAAATCCTACACTCATCATCGTCAACAAGTTTGACGTTGTTGTCGAAAGCAACTTGTTTGCTTTCGTTAACGTTGGTCCCGTCACCCATACTCATGGAATAATCTTACTGAAACAAATCTTAAGCAACGACACTCATACCAAATCTACCCCCAAAGAAAGAAGAAGAAATTTTCTGTATTCTTTGAGAGAAGCAAAGGAACAAACTCTGTGAAAACTTCACAATGGAACTCAAGTTTAAATAGACCAATTTTGTTTAGTTATATCTAGATATTTACATAAATTAGCTAAATTATGTGACATTTTACACATATGAGGTTTATTAGTTGTTTATCTTAAATAACTAACAACCAACATATAACAAAAATTTTAAAATATTTCGCGCCAATTGCCTTTGTATTTAATAGGCAACGGCTATTTAAAGTATTTCGCTTTAATTTATATCTAACGACTATTGTACGTTAATCAAATCTAAGAGATTTTAACCAATATATATATATATATATATATATATATATATATATCTAAGAGACATGTAACATTGTTTTTGGTCAATTTGGGTTTGGGTCTTTTTGAAATTGGAGACATTTCAAAAATTAATATTTTTAAGTCTAAAATATGTAATTATTTATAATGAAAGGGTTATTATACTAAAATTTTCTTTTACAGCTGTCAAATTAAAAATTAATATTAGAAAAGAAAAACTGTATAAAATATCTTTCTTTGAAGATGAATTACTTGAAAAGTAAAAAATACATAGAATAAATTTGTCCTTAGTGGGAGTGAAGGTTTCTTATATTTTTTTCTTAAAAATGTTATTTTGTTTTATTTTATTGAAAACTTTCTCAATATGCCTTACTATATTATAAATACATTAAAATGTTATTATGTTAATTATGTTCTACAGCTGTCAATTAAATTCATTAATATTTTTTTTTTTGTTTTTAAAGGGAAGCAATTGTAAATATCCATATTCAAAGATGAACTACATGACAAAGTGAAATATATGTTTCCTTAGTAAAGATAATTTTTTCTTTAAATGTATATTTATATAAGAAAAATATTTACGAGTATGAAAGAAGAAAAAAAAAGAAAAGAAAAAAAAAAAAAAAAAAATTTACGAGTATATATGGAAAACAAAGAAGTTAAGCAATAAAAAAATCTATCCGAGGCAAAAAAATTCCAATAGGCAATAGCTAAACAATTTTGCAATACATGCAGTCAGGTTACAACTTACAACTATGCATTAAAAAAATATTTTATTTGTTATAGTGATTATAATGACCCCATATTACAACACAAAATAAAATTAAAAGTTCAAGTACATGTTACCTCCAAATACGCTTTCTTCACTTGGCTAGTGGTAAAAAACATAATTGCCACAGGAGAAAAGATGCAACGCTGGAACCAACCGGTCAACACATGTATTTTTTGCAGTCATCCTCTGGAGACAAGAGAACATCTGTTCTTCCAATGCCCGTTCACAACACAGGTCTGGGAAGCTTTAGTTCAAAAGCTACTTGCTGACAAGTTTACCAACCGCTGGCAAGATATCATGACTTTACTAGCTGGGCGTATATTGGACAAGACCAAGAGATTACTTGTGGGATATGCATTTCAAAGCACGATCCACTCTATATGGAGAGAGAGGAACAACTAACGACATGTAGAAACTCCTTCCCCAGCTGAGAAGATCGTGAGATTCATAGACAAGACGGTCCACAACCGGTTAAGTACAATTCAGGATGATGGAGGCTCAAGCATCCAAATTTGGTTTGAAGCAAGATTCTATTAAGTTGTGATCCTTTTTTTTCTAAAAAGTTTTAAAACATTTCCTATCCAAGCATTGTAAACTGTTTATTTTTTTTTTGAATATAATTTAACATTATATTCAAAAAAAAAGTACATGAAACAAAAAAGCCCAAATACATTACTAGGAGGTTATATACGTCATAGAATTTTAAATCCAAATTTACATGAAAAAGCCATGACTTTTAAAGTCTTAAAGTAAAAGAAGATTAACCTAATTTTTTTTTTGTTCTTAACCTCTTCCATATTTTAGAATTAACTTTTATAAAGAGATAATACATAACATGATATAAAGATATCTAAGAAAAAATATCAACAGTAACAATATTACTTTAGAAACAACTTTTAACAATATTTTTCATTGAAAACCTTTTTTTTTTTGGTTTAATGTTTTGTACCAATAAAAAAGATTTTACATTTTACAGTGAAACCCAAAAATAAAACATACCAAACTCTAATAAAGAGAGAGCAATGGAACATTATACAAAATAAATAGGAGCTGAGCCACACTTAAAGTGGGCTTGTGATACAACCAAAATAGTAACCAAGGAGAGAGACAGCAGCGGCAGGATCCTCCGGCGAGAAGGATATGAGACGGTGACGCATCGTACGATTGACAGTAGTCTTTGTAGCATGGAGGGTACAAGATTCAGTCGAGAAAATTCTCCGATTCCTTTCCTTCCAAATCATGTAGACCGATGTTTGGAGGAGAAGTTTGAGAATCTTGCTAGCAAAATGGGGAGGATTTGAAGTGACCCCCAAAACCCATGAAGCAGCTGATGATAAGGAGGTCGGCGGGTTTGGAGAGATCCTTCCCGCAAGAGCCACCCAGATTGCTCTGGAGAAATCACATTGAAAGAATAAATGGGTATGGGTGTCCAGACCTGAGTTGCACAGAACACAGGCATTAGAGACATTTATCCCCCAATTTCGCAACCTATCCCTCGTGTTTAGTCTTCCAAGGGTTGCCAACCAATGGATGAATGAAAACCGAGGGATAGCTTCCTTAAACTAAACAGCTTTACACAATGGAATGCGAGGTGAACCGTCCCTGATTTGCAACCACATACCTTTGGAAGAGAATTTACCATTGAAGGACCCTGAAGCTTGTTTCCATTGGTAGCAGTCAAGGCCGCGAGATGGATCTGGTGGTGGGGTGGAAGATAGACAAATGAGTAATTGCTCCACTTGGAAAGACCTTGCATTGGGGAAAAACCATTGCCCTTCACGCGTAGCTTCCCAAACGGTAGCTTCTTTGCGTATGCGAAGTTCTCTGGGACCCAAAGGACCAAAGAAATCTATTAGAGGCCCGAAGTTCGTCCAGGAATCATACCAGAAGGATGCTCTCATCCCATCCCTGACTTGACACCTTATCAAATTCTTGAAAATAGGTTTCAGCTCAATCATCTTTCTCAAATTCCAGAACAAACGAGGGGTAGGTTCCATCCACCAGTAGTTCCGGCGACCAAAGATATTGTGGCCGAGTCACATGACCCACAGAGAACCAGGACGAGCAAATAAAAATCAAACCTGCTTCAGTCTGAAGACTGTTGCAAAGTCCTCAAGGGACCGTAATCCTAGACCACCCTCCTCCTTCATTTTACACAGGTCCTTCCATGAAACTCTGGCTCCTTTCGCATAAGAAGTTGCATTTTTCCACAGGAAAGCAGCACCAAGGGAATCAACCTTCTTGAAGAAACTCTTTGGAAGAACAAAGACTTGACTCCAAAAATTATCTTTCTCATATATGACAGAGACTATGAGGTGAATTTTCCCAGCATACGACATAAATTTAGCAGTCTACGAGTGTAGTTTGCTGGTAATCTTTTGGAGAAATGGCTGAAGAGTGGCCAGAGACAACTTGGTGGGACTTAAATGTAAGCCAAGGTACCGAGTAGGGAAAGAACCCAGCTTAACTCCTATTGAATCTGAGGTTGCAAAAGCTTCCTCATCATCAAATCTTCCAAGAAACAGCTCAGACTTAGCAAGATTCATTTCAAGCCCAAAGAGTGAATGAAAGCATTGCAAATCTCATATATACCCTGCAAAGAGTCCTGGGAGCCATTTGAGAAAACCAACAGGTCATCCGCGAATGCCAAATGAGTTACGCGGGGAGAGATACACATTGGATGTGCCGAGAACTTCCCTTGCACCAAACCCGAATCTAGCATTCTTGATAAGACTTCCATAACCATGATGAAGAGATAAGGGGAGAGGCAGTCACCTTGCCGTAACCCTTTTTCACCTTTAAAGAAACCTGGAAGCTCCCCATTGATGGCGATACATTATTTGATCCATGATCTGAATAAAGGAGGAAAATCTTGGGCCTCTAGAATCTTGAGGACAAAATCCAAACAAACCGTGTCAAAAGCCTTGCGGATGTCTACTTTGAGATCAGAGAACTTCTGCGACAAGAAGCTTTGTCATAGTTGCAGATAAGCTCCATCTCCAGAAGCACATTCTCGCCAAGACTATGCCCACTTAGAAAAGCTGCCTGATTAGGATAGATGCATTGGAGTAAGAGGGGCTTCAGTCGGTTAGCAAGGATCTTTGAGATGATCTTGTAGGCCAAGTTGCAACAGCTGATAGGACGAGAATCAGATAGAAAGGAAGCCTCAGGGGTTTTGGGGATGAGGGCGATGATTGTGGCATTAAGGTCTTTAAGGAGACGACCGTTGCGAAAGAATTCCTTGATGGTACTCGTGAGATCTTGTCCCACAGATGAACAAGCCGATTTGTAGAACTCAACTGGATAGCCGTCGGGACCTGGTGCTTTGTTCGATGGCATGGCAAAGAGAGTGTCGCGAATCTCCTCATCAGTTACCTCCCTCAATAGACTAGAAGCATGGTCTGCCAAGCATCTATAAGGGAGTAGATCCTGTAAGTATTCAATGGTAGCAGGAGAAGAGGGAAGATTCGTAGTCCCAAGTACCGACTTGAAATAGTCCACCACATGTTGATTCATCTCCAGAGGTGCCGTTATCTTCCTACCTGCAGATTCGTAGTCCCAAGCTCTTTTTGGAGCTTTTTTGGAAACTAAGATACAACCTATTCACTCGGAGAGGATTCAGAAGGCGATCCCCCGTGGTTGGAAACACTTTGATAACTTCGACAATCACAATACGGCGAGAATTGATAATTGTCTGGGATCCAAGACTTTTAGTTGTTATTTACCATGTATCTGTACAGGTCATTACATGCGGGTTCTTCCTTCTGGCAGAAAATATCAATCTTACAATATCTTTTGTGTATGGTTTTAATTTACCTGAGGAAAGACTTACCCTTTAGGACGACGTTGCTTACCTCCACACCTCTTCTCCACTCTCTCGAAGTCCTTGGGCAGTTATAGGGGACTTCAACCAGATTTTAAGAGGAGAGCATCATTCTGGTTACCCATCTGCGGATGTTGATCTACAAGGAGTTAGTGACTTTGAGCTTGCTCTTCAGGATGCTAACCTCTTTTAGGCTACTTCGAAAGGGCTCCCCTTCACTTGGTGGAACCATCGAGAGTCAGACCCAGTCTCTAAGCGTATTGACCATGCCCTCATTAATGAGCATTGGGCTAGGAGGTTCCCTGAAGCTTATGCTGAATTCCTTGAGCCTGATCAATCAGACCATGCCCCATGTTTCTTCTCAGTTCCGTCTCTACATCGTGTGGTCAACAGACCCTTCAAATTCTACTGCCATGTTGTGGATCATCCTGAATATACTGCAGCAGTTGAGGAGGAGTGGGCTGCACCATCCATTATAGGGTCCAGTCAATTTAAACTCGCTCATGCTTTGAAGCTCCTTAAACCTTGTCTTCGTCGGCTTAACAGGAACCACTTCAGTGGTATTACTTCCAGGGTGAAAGAGAAAGCTGCAGAAGTTGCAGATATTCACAGCCGTCTATTTACATCCCCTTCGGTCTCACTTGCTAGAGAGGAAAAACTAGCCTTGGAGGAGTGGAACAGACTCAAGGTAGCAGAGGAAAAAAAATTTCCTGCAGAAATCTCGAATTCAGTGGTTACATCTTGGTGATCGAAACACTGCTTTCTTCCACAAGATGGTGATCCAGCGTAACTTCATTGAAAAGCTTTATTCATTAATGAAATATTATTCTGTTATTTTTTCTTTCTCTTTTTGTATTCGTATTCAAGTAAATATAATTTTTTATTTTTGGTTATCTTTAATACAATAAAAATTTCAGAAATTTGTATCACGTGGAAAACCAACATTATTTTAACAGAAAAGTTAATTTTTACTCCCATGAAACTTTGCACGGTAGTACAATGATATCATCTTTAATGAAAACTTTTCAGTTTTTATTTCCCTTTTTGAATCTTGACTATAATGAAAAGCTGAACTGATGAAAGTTGAATTTTAAGATTGTGACGGATTTTCTGAAAAAAAAGAAAAATTCTATTGATATGTTTAAATTTTGGATTAAATTTTACATTATTGTCAACCTCAGCAAAAAAAGAAAAAATACACCAATTTACAAAGTACCTGAAATTTGATTTTTTTTTTAGTTTTTTTTTTACATATTTAATTCTATTCTGCCACAATTGGTTTTTGCAATTGGCGGGAAATTTTTTGAGACAAAAAAAAAAAAATGAATAATCCAAAAAATGAAAGCCTCGAGAGTCGAGAGTCTGAGTGAGAAGGAGAAGAAGAAGATGAAGAAGCCAATTCCAAAAATTAGGGTTTTTGGTCAGCGATCGATTGCTTCTTCCTTTCTGAATCCCAGTTCGATTCCGTAAGCCTTCAATCCCCTTTCGATTTCTAAATTCCCTAATCACTCCCCAAGGTTTTAGATTTTGAGTAATTGATTCCGTAAGTGTGTTTTATAGTGTCGAAGCCTCTTCGAGTAATCAATCGGACAAATCAGTGCTGCTTAAGCCCAACAACATTGAGGTAATGAACAATGATTGCTCTCTCTCTCTAGTCTCTAGATTGCTTTGGAATTTGATTTGGGAATTGTTGGAAGCCCCCCAAAAGCTGAAACCTTTTGAATTGATTTTGTTAAGAGATTTTAGATTTGGTCTTTGTTTGGTTCTTGAACAGGAGGGGATAAGAAGTCCATTCACCTCTTTTGATTGCTCTAAAGATCTGACAAAACTCTCTCATCGGTTTGGGGAAGAGAAGAAAAAAGACGATGGTGGTCTTGAGAAGATGATGCTTCAGCAGTTTAAGCCAAGAGAGATTCAGATTAGTGAAGAAGTGAGTAGGGAGATAGCTGTTGAGGCGAGTCTTGACCCGGTGGATCAAATCCCTGCTGAAGAAACAGATAATCTGGCTTCGTACTTCGATGAAACCAATGAAGATATCATTATTGTCAAGGATGATAAAACATCGAAGAAAAGAAAAGATCCTTTTGAAGGTATGTCACTTTTAACAACACTTGGGTAGACAAAAATGGCTCAAGCAAGTTCCTTTTTCATTGTCTAGCTAGATGATGTTTTGGTAAGAAGTGTGTGAATTGAGAACTTTACTTGATGTTTTTGTTCCTCAGGTTGCATGCATCTTCTATTTCTTGTTGGTTTTAGACCTAAGATCTTAGTCTTAAATTCGAATACTCTAATAATGACCTTTGAGATCTCATTAGTTGATAAGAGTATATGTTGAATCACTAGGTATGGAGAGCATGAGTAGAACAGGAAAGTCCGTTATAGTCTTTGGAGACAACTCAAAAGTATCTAAGCCAATGCAAAGGGAAAGAGAAAGAGGAAGCAACAACAATAGTAAAAAGCAGAGATCAACATACAACCATTGTGAGTGACGACAACAAGTTCCAGTCACTTTTTTATACTTGGAAATAAAACTAACTCTCTATGTAGTTGATACTTATATGAACTTTTTCCCAACAGATGCAAATGGTTCAGGATGGTGGGACTGTGACATGGAAGGTGTTGATTCCGAAGAAGTGGGACACAGTGAAGTGTGGGAAGGAGTTGGCTCAACAACATTCGGAGATATAGTTGATTGGCACTAACGAGTAACAACAGTCAACAGGGTCGGTCCATGTCTTTTTTATATCACACCTTTACTAATTACTATGGTGTCTCTGAGAAATTGATTCGGTTTGTACAATTCTGTTTTGGCTTGCTTATGGTAAAAACGTTAATTACCCAAAGACTTTATATAATGTTTCTTAATTGGAGAGCTTAACTTTTTATGCTCTACGACATTTCTCAGATACACCATAGTAATTAATTAGTAAAGGTGTGATATAAAAAAGACATGGACCAAGATGTTTGGAAACTTAATGAGAGAATTTGGAAACTCAATCAGAATTTTTGATATGGTGGAATAACCCACTCCAGAAAAGGACTTGTGAAATGTAAATAATTCACAAAGACCGCAATTAATATATATTGGAGATGGGAAACTTGGTGAGCAAGTTATGAAGGGTGTTTTAGGTTGAGAAGATCACCAATTCTTCAATTAGGTTTTTTTTCTTTCTCTTTTATCTTCCTCCCGTTAAGAAGAACATTATTCATGTCTTTGCTTCTCAATCAGCCATCGAAGCTCTGCTCTCGGAAACCTTTGTTGGTGAGATCCTCTCCTCATCTTTCTGATGGCATCTCATCTTTGTCGTTACCAATTCATTCTCATTCTTGTGTCTTGATCTGCGCTGATCCATGTGGAGGTAATCGCGGATTTGCCACGACTAGGAGGTCTGGTGGTTTCCTTCGAACCATTTCTTCTTTGAAAGAGAGCGAAGAGGTAAGTGAGAACGATAGAAAGGTTATCCTGTGGATGAAACAGGAAATGGGAACGATAGGATCATCCTGTGGATGGCTACCTACTTTGAAGGACGGCGTGTTGCGTCTCCGAGAAATGAATATAAACAGTGAAACAGATCCGAAACGCATTATGCTTCCTCCTCTTGTAACTCTGCCTCATTGCCAAACCCAATATGTCACCAACGTAGCCATGTCTTCTTCTTCTCCTCAAGAAGAGGACTGTGTTCTGGCTGTCAAGTTCTTGGGTCCTCAGCTCAGCTTCTGCAGACCGGCTTGAAGCAACTCCGAGTGGGTCAACATCAGAATGACAGACCCATGCTTCTTCTCCTCCCCTGTCATGTATTCCAAGAAGGATGACATGTTTCGCATAGCCGGCTCTGGAGGCCACCTCGTCGGATCATGGGATCTCCACAACCCTAGCAACAACCCCAAGTTGCAGAGCTTGCGGTTTCAAAACCTTCCCAAGCTGTCCGAGACAAAACGAGACCTTTTGGATTCGTGCTACACAACCGAACACCTGGTGGAGTCAGTTACTACCACTGAAACTTTCATAGTTAAGTCGTACAAGAAGACCGCAGAGATCATCAAAGGTATCCCGAGGAAGAAAACAGAAGCAATAATGGTGTTCAAGATAGACGAACAAGGAAACGCTGTTTACACTCCAAGCCTCGTAGATCAAAGCATTTACCTCAACAACTTTGAAGCTTTCTGTGTCACTTTGAGCTCCTATCTCTGCTTTGGTCGACCTAACTTCGTCAAAATCTTTGATGTCGACGAACGAAGAATTTTCAAGCTGGCTAAACAAAAGTGGGATTGTTAGAGATATCAGTCTGAGTCTGGTATTGGGTTTGAGTCCATAGAATCTATCCTTTTCTATTAAACCTTTCAAACACCAAAATCTATTTTTATAAATCCACTGCATATGCTCGTGGAGAAGCTTTAGTGTAATAAATTCCCAACTACTACGAGGCATTTGATTCGAAAGGTGTTCTGTGTGTTGTGCCTTTAGAAATGTACACTTTCCTTTGGGATCATAACTCCTTGGTTCGAGCTACAACATCTAAATCTGTTTCGAGAGGAAAACACTAAATCTGGCTGATCAAAACTGGAGGTGTTAGATCATTGCACATTAAAAAATAGTTTGGAATTGAGGTAGAGAGTCTTCTAGAGTCTCTCTTAAACCTTTCAAACATCAAATTCTCTGTGAGACTGATACATAATCTTGCAGAAGCTTTGCTATAATCTATAAACGAAAAGTGATGCACCTCGTTTTGGTGTTTGTAGATTTACTTATGTCTCCCGGTTTGTTCCTGCCAATGAGCCTGGAGGGATCTTCCCATCGGTCATCTTCTCTGTCACTTTGATCTTTTATGATTGATTGCTTCCTTCCTTTCAGGGACTTGTGTCAGAAAAACCGCTCCATTACCAGGTTCCTTAATCGAGGGAATTGAAAGAAAGGTTCAGTAGAAAGAATAAGTCTTAACAGGTTTATCAAGAGACATTTCATAATAATCATGTTCCCTTAAGTCTCAAACAAGACAATGTAGTATTTATCACATCTACCAATTGTCTTTCAGACATCAGACTCATATTAGACACTTCAGATTCCGAACAAAAAAAGTTCACTAGCAACAGAAACATCATCTTAGCTAAGTAACATGCTTGCGAGGCCAAAGCATACAATGGGAGTCCATATTCTGTAATAAGAAGAGTGCATACCAAAGCAAAGAGAGACCGCATGATTAATTCAAAGGCTTGCTGCAGAGCTAAAAGTTATTGGGACACTTTGACTGGTATATAGACTCGAATCCCTTAGATAAGCGTGGTAGAAACGAGATAATGTAGTATTTTCCCCTTTTATCAACAGTTTTTAAGTTTTATATTAGATACTTCAGACTCAGAACAAAGCTCACTAGCAACAAAGACATCATCTCAAGGACAAAGACAGAGAGCTAAGCTATTAAATAAGGAGACTATATTTGTATACCACATTAGATTCAATCCAATCAAGCATCTCTAAAAATAAATAAGGCACCAGAAGATTCCAAACGATATTAAGCCTCAACAAAAAAAAACTAAACTAAACTACTAAAAAGACTACAGAACTAACCGTATATATTGTTGCTTCCTCACGGATCAAACCTCCATCCATGAGATGCAATCACAAGCTCTCCTCAGACCTAGTTGATGCATCCCTTAGTTGTTTCTGAAACATATGTAAAGAGAGTCCTAAAAAAGAATATACTTATATCTTAAACATTTCAAAATCAAATATACTATCATGCATATATAACCTCTGTGAGACTGAGAAATAATCTTGCAGAAACGAACTTTGCTATATAATCTCTCATTAGTATCCAAACTAATTTATGTTTAAACAATAATAAAACCTATATCTTCTTTGAAACAAGAGAAATGCAAAGATCATACTTCAAACTGATATACGGAAGAAGTTGTACATTTGTATTCATAATAAACAATTCAACATATATGATTATATCGTTTGAAGTAAAATGTGTCTGTGTATAAAACATGAACCTCATTTACACGTTTCAATTGCCCTCACAGGCATCACAAGACCTTCACAGGGTTGTTTTGATTAACTCACCTGCGGCTCAATGTTTGGTTCACCAGTTCCATGGCACTCTACACAGAAAGCAAAATCAACGTCAAGTTATTGTTTCGTATAAATCAAATACTGTACTACAACTCTGTGCGTGAAGTGTTACTAAGAAAAATGATTATGTTGGAACCGAGATGGCCACAATGGATGAAAGATATGTTGGTTTCTATTAGCAATCTTAGTTTGCTAAAAATAAACTAAAAAACCTAGCCTTCTTTCTTAACTTTCAAAGAAGCGATGATTACACCTGTCATAACTTATATAAGGTATGTTTCTATTAGCAGTCTTAGATTCCTAAAAAAGAAGCAATGATTTTCACTTAACCAGGTTCAATAAGGGATTTACCTCTAAGCACATCAATCCACATCGAGTCGACCCTCCCCTCTACAAGTGATGCACTTCATTTTGGTGTTTGTAGATTTAATTCTGTCTGTTCCTGCCAGGGATCTTCCCATCTGATTGTGAGTAATCTCAGTAAACTTTGGTCTTTAATGATTGATTGCTTCTAACTCAGGGACTTGTGTCACCGACCAGCTTCCTTGATGAAGGGAGATGAGAGAAAGATTCAGCAGAGATAATAAATCTCAACACAGGTTTAAGCAGAGAAACAGTAAAATTGAAAATATTCAATTGTGCGATCTATTGGGTTATAAGAATAGACTGGATAAGTACTCCGACCGAACGCTTTCTACAGAGAAATATATAAGTTGTCGGAACACTTTTGACTGGTATATACCCCATAGAGATAACTGTGGAAGAAAGACAAGTTCTACAAATCGCAGTGGTTTCTTACCTCTTGCTTCAGTGTTATTTGGTTCAACCTTTGAAGCGATGCCTTTTACAGCAAAACACGAACCGTTTCAAACTCAAAAACCCGCATATTCAGAACAGAAAGAATAAATCGAGCGTGAGCTAAATGCAAAAAAAAAAACATACACAAGAAAAGATGGAAAACTCCAATGTCCTCTTTACCCGAACAGAATCCTAATTTTAACAGAGCTTCCAAAAGGGAAGCATCATTAAAACAGAAACAATCTCCACACAGCCGCAACAAAATTCAATCTTTTATATGCTTATTGACTAAACTAATTCAAACCAAAAAAAAAACCGCATTTCCCACTTGAAAAGCTGGAAAACTCCATATCCCTCTAAGAATCCTAATTTTAGCAGAGCTAATCCTCCTAATATCAATCAGAGATAGAGCAAACAAAAATCCGCAAAAAGAAACCATCAAAAAAAGAAACATTGTCCAAACACTTTGCAAGTGTAAAAAAAAAAAAAAAAAACA
>NC_025696.1:20540832-20545114 GCF_000633955.1 Camelina sativa
AAAAAAAAAAAAAAAACACAAATCTCAAATCATCCCTAAACAAATTCAAACCAGTGAGCCCTAATCTCTCAATCTAAGCTAATTCGAGTGATGATAGAACTAGATTTACTCGCCTTTTGTCCTAAAACTGAATTGTTGTGCTAGCAGCAGCTTGTGTTGGAGCAAATTGTGCTTATCACATATTTGAGGATAGAAGAAGTTCTGATTTGGTTTTATCTGATTTTGTATTATCTGTATTTTAGTTGTACATGTAGTTAGAGATAATTATGAGATCGATTATTATGGTCCAAGTTTTGTAAGGCTATATAAGCCATGTTTTGCTTATGAATGAATCAGAGTTTTCCAGCAATCTAAGCAAAGAGCTTTTACATTAACAAATTGGTATCAGAGCTTTGTTAGAGTGAAAATGGGAGAAGAGAAAATGAAGTTGCCACAGTTCGATGGGCACTGGGATCATTGGAGTGAGGTCATGGAGAACTTCTTCAGATCAAAGGACTTGTGGAACACGATCGAGATCGGTGTCAAGGAATCATCAACCTCGACAGATCTCACGGCGGTGCAGACACAACAACTTGAAGAAGCCAGGAAGAATGACCAAAAGATGAAGCACTACCTCTATCAATCCATCGATAGAGTGACTCTTGAACAGATCTTGGACAGGAGTACGTCCAAGATCATTTGGAATTCAATGAAAAAGAAGTTCGGTGGAAATGATCGAGTCAAGAAGTCCTTGCTGCAGAAGCTGAGAAGAGACTTTGAAGTGCTAGAGATGAAGGAATCTGAGAGCGTGAAAGAGTATTTCACGAGAGTCCTTGCAGTCACAAATCAGATGAGGAGCAATGGAGAGATGATGAATGAGTCTAAGGTGGTTGAGAAAATTCTCAGAACACTCAGTGAGAAATTCATGTATGTGGTAGTGTCCATTGAAGAATCGAAGGAGATCGAGAACATCTCACTCGATGAGCTGCAGAGTTCTCTCACTGTTCATGAGCAAAAATTCAAAAAACCTGAGAAGACTGAAGATCAAGTGTTGAAGGTGACTCATGGTGAGGGCATGGACTCAAATCGTGGCAGAGGAATGGGATCAAGAGGAAGAGGCTTCAGTGCAAGAGGCAGAGGTAGAGGTCGTGGCAGAGACAAAAGCACAGTGGAGTGCTACAAGTGCCATCGCCTTGGACATTTTCGAAATGAGTGTCCATTGTGGGATGAGGAAGCAAACTACACTGATTTTGTTGAGAAGGAAGAAATGCTCCTAATGGCACATATCGGAGAAGAAGATGGAAAATCTGTTGAGGATGAGATTCAGGAAGCTGCAGATAGGCTATTTATGGCGTATTCTGGGAAGAATGAAGAGATAAGAAAGAAAGTTTGGTTCCTTGACTCTGGCTGCTCTAATCATATGTGTGGAGACCGAGATGCTTTTCACACAATGAATGAGAATTTCAAGCATACTGTCAAGCTGGGAAATGATAAGAAGATGGATGTCATAGGAAAGGGAGTCGTGAAGCTGAGCTTTAATAATGTGAACTGTACAATCAGCGATGTTTATTACATTCCTGAACTCAAGAACAACCTGTTGAGTCTCCGACAACTTCAAGAAAAGGATCTGACAATCATCATACAAAAAGGAGTTTGTAAGATATTTCATGAAGAGAAAGGTCTCATTGCTACAAGCAATATGAGCTCAAACAGGATGTTTCTACTGCTCAATCAAACCGATCATGAAGGAGAAACAAGTCAACAACACTGTCTGCAAACAACTGCAGAAGACACTCTGAAGCTCTGGCATGAGCGTTATGGACATCTCAGTCATACTGGAATGAAGATGTTACAAAGTAAGGAGACGGTGCGAGGTCTACCAAGGTTTGATGTTCTGAAGTTCACGTGTACAGATTGTCTAATAGGGAAGCAATCAAGAATTCCTATTCCCAGAAAGAGCTCGTGGAGAGCAAAGGAGGTTCTTGAGTTGGTACACTCTGACATATGTGGACCTATCAGTCCCATGACCACACATGGAACAAGATACGTGCTGTGTTTCATTGACGACTACAGCAGGAAAGCATGGGCTTATTTTCTCAAGGAGAAGTCTGAGGCATTTAATCAGTTCAAGATGTTTAAGAAGAAGGTAGAGACTGAGACGGGAAAGCAGATCAAGTGTTTGAGGACTGACCGCGGAGGAGAGTTCACCTCAATCGAATTCTCTGATTTCTACAAAGAACATGGAATTCGAAGACAACTGACCACTGCTTATACTCCACAACAGAATGGCGTAGCGGAGAGGAAAAATCGCACAGTCATGAACATGGTGAGATCAATGTTGTCAATGAGGAAGGTACCAAAGATTTTCTGGGCAGAAGCCGTTAGTTGGTCCTTCTATATTTTGAATAGATGCCCTACTCTGGCTGTCAAGGAGGTTACACCACAAGAGGCTTGGAGCGGATTTAAACCAAGTGTGGAGCATTTCAGGGTGTGGGGAAGCTTAGCACACGCACATGTACCAAGTGAGAAGCGAGGAAAACTTGATGACAAGAGCAACCCGTGTGTTTTGTTTGGCTTCTCAGAAGAATCAAAAGGATATCGACTCTACAATCCAACAACAAAGAAGATTGTGGTGAGTAGAGATGTGGTATTTGAGGAAACAAAAGGGTGGAGCTGGGAAGAAGATCAAGGTTACACCGAGTCTGAGTTGAAATGGAGCGATGATGATCAACCATGGGGAGACGATGACAGTGACGGGGAAGAAGAAGAACCTACAGAGACTGCAGAAGAACCTGCAATTGTTACAGAAGAGGTTCAAACAGAACCACAAGCTGCAGTTAGGGAGGGAAAACGAATTACAAGAGCTCCACAATATCTTAGAGACTATATCACTGAAGATGATGAAGTGAATATGGCTCAAATAGCTTCGTTCGATCCGTCAACCTTCGAACAAGCTCAGAAATGTCTTAAGTGGAGAGAAGCCATGGACACAGAAATAAACTCCATCGAGAAGAATCATACATGGGAGCTGTCAAATCTACCAAATGGGGCAAAATGCATTGGAGTAAAGTGGATATACAAAACTAAACTTAATGAGCTCGGAGAGGTGAACAAATACAAGGCTCGGTTAGTGGCGAAAGGATACTCTCAAGAGCATGGGGTCGACTATACGGAGGTTTATGCACCTGTTGCTCGCATGGACACTATTAGAACAATAATCTCAACTGCAGCTCAGAAAGGATGGGACATCTTCCAGTTGGATGTCAAGTCAGCGTTTCTTCACGGGGTTCTTGAAGAAGACGTATATATTCAACAACCAAAAGGCTATGAAGTAGACGGAGAAGAGGATAAAGTCTACAAATTACACAAAGCCTTGTACGGACTAAAGCAAGCTCCAAGAGCCTGGTTCAGTAGAATTGAGGAATACTTCACCAAGGAGGGTTTTGAAAAATCAGAGAATGAGGAGACTCTGTTTCTCAAAACAAACAAGCAAGGTAACCTTTTGATTGTTAGTGTATATGTGGATGACTTAATATACACTGGAGATGATATCTCACTGATGAGAGAGTTCAAGTTGTCAATGGAAAAGGAGTTTGATATGACTGATCTTGGAAAAATGAGATATTTTTTGGGGTTAGAAGTGTTGCAGACAAGTCAAGGAATTCACGTTTCTCAGTCAAAGTATGCGTTGGAGATTCTGAAGCGTTTTGAGATGGAGAATTGTAATGCAGTCTTGAATCCTATGGTGCCTGGAAGCAAGATTGATTTGGATGAGAAGGGTGAGCGAGTTGATGAGACGTTCTACAAGCAGATTATAGGAAGCCTCATGTATATCACAACAACAAGGCCAGACCTGCAGTTTGCCGTGAGTTTACTAAGTCGATACATGGCAAGACCGACGACACTACATTTGCAGGCTGCTAAGAGAGTTCTAAGATACTTAAAGGGGACAATGGATTTTGGGATTTGGTATAAGAGAGGTGGAACCGGGAAGCTGTTGGTGTATACTGACAGTGATTTCGCAGGAGACATTGATAGCAGGAAGAGTACCTCAGGCTATGTGTTCCTTATGGACAATGCAGCTGTAGCATGGTTGTCAAAGAAGCAACCAATTGTCGCGTTATCTACCACGGAGGCAGAGTATGTTGCAGCTTCGACTTGTGCCTGACAAGCTATTTGGTTCAAAAGAACTTTGAGAGAGTTGGGATATGAAGTAGAGGGAAGTAGCACTGTCATTCTTTGTGACAACACCTCAACAATTAAGCTGTCAAAGAATCCGGTTTTTCATGGAAGGTGCAAGCAT
>NC_025696.1:20545268-20548205 GCF_000633955.1 Camelina sativa
CAAGCAGATTATAGGAAGCCTCATGTATATCACAACAACAAGGCCAGACCTGCAGTTTGCCGTGAGTTTACTAAGTCGATACATGGCAAGACCGACGACACTACATTTGCAGGCTGCTAAGAGAGTTCTAAGATACTTAAAGGGGACAATGGATTTTGGGATTTGGTATAAGAGAGGTGGAACCGGGAAGCTGTTGGTGTATACTGACAGTGATTTCGCAGGAGACATTGATAGCAGGAAGAGTACCTCAGGCTATGTGTTTCTTATGGACAATGCAGCTGTAGCATGGTTGTCAAAGAAGCAACCAATTGTCGCGTTATCTACCACGGAGGCAGAGTATGTTGCAGCTTCGACTTGTGCCTGACAAGCTATTTGGTTCAAAAGAATTTTGAGAGAGTTGGGATATGAAGTAGAGGGAAGTAGCACTGTCATTCTTTGTGACAACACCTCAACAATTAAGCTGTCAAAGAATCCGGTTTTTCATGGAAGGTGCAAGCATATTGGAGTTCGTTTTCATTTCTTACGTGACTTGGTTAAAGATGGGGAGATACAATTGGAGCATTGTGGCACAGTAGAGCAAGTGGCGGATATCTTTAGAAAGCCTTTGAAGAGAGAGACGTTTGAAAGGTTGAGGGATCAGCTTGGGATTTGCTCAGCAACGGATAAGCTAAGCTGTGTTTCACCGAGCTTAGTTTAGGGAGGGTTTGTTGGAGCAAATTGTGCTTATCACATATTTGAGAGGATAGAAGAAGTTCTGATTTGGTTTTATCTACATGATTTTGTATTATCTGTATTTTAGTTGTACATGTAGTTAGAGATAATTATGAGATCGATTATTACGGTCCAAGTTTTGTAAGGCTATATAAGCCATGTTTTGCTTATGAATGAATCAGAGTTTTCCAGCAATCTAAGCAAAGAGCTTTTACATTAACAGCTTGAACATCGTCGCCTTCGCTTCCAACCTTCAACGTCGTACTCTTCCTCTACTTCGTCACCGGCTCCGAAACCCTACAGTACTTCCTCCTCCGCTCCTCTCAAAATCCCCTTGAACAAATCGGAATCTCACAGTTTTACACTTTCCAAAAACCTAGATTTGTAGAGTATTGAAATCCAAACCAAAGAAAAAAATCCAATTTCACATATTCAATACTAGTTAACACAAGCGAGCTAAAAAGAGAAGAAGAAAGGATTCATTATTTAAAAAGAAACAACTAGAACTAGAGTTTATTATTATTAGCTCTCACTTATTAGATAGATAGATCTATCTCATACAAAAAAACTAAAAGGGAAATACTACTAATTTATTCAAAAGATCTTCTGGGCTTGGGCCTTTTCTTAGTTCTTCTTCTGGACATCTTCAGCTTCAACGGCTTCCTTCAGCTTCTTCTTCTCTTCTTCTTCGGCATCCTTGAGCTTCTTCTTCTGAATCACGTGATAGTAGTTCATACTTTCCATCTCTTTCTCGTCCACAGCATATATGAAACGTTTCTCCATCATTATGATTCTCCCAATCGTTTCATCATCATGGAGAAACTCAAAGAAAGAACCTTCTTCTATCCCCTTCTCAACAGATTTCTGTTTGCGGAATTCCAGATCATGCGGCCCAGGAAACAGAATCTGCAGAGAGCACTCTGCCAAATTCTTCCAGTGATCATACTTGATCAGATCACTGTGTTTGGGCAGATACAGATTCTGCAGGACTCCTTCAATGAAGAAGCTGGGAGGAGAATCGGTAGCAACAGGAACAACAATGTCAACTTCTTCTTCAGTAGGGATGGCTTCAGCAGGAACAAGTTCTTCAGCAGAGGAGACAGCACCAACATCTTTGTGGGCTGAAGAACACTTCAAAGAAGAAATGTTCAGCTTCTTCATCATCATTGGGACCTGCTTAGACCCAAGTTTGCAGAAACTTGCTTCACCCTTCATCTTCATCTTCATTGAAGAGAAAACAGTAAATTTGATTACTGAAGAACCCATTTGAGTGAGAGAACAAGATGAACAAAATGTTAAGGAAGTAGATGAGCAACAAGTAAGGAAGAAGTTAGAGAATATAAAGACCTTAGGAGAATAAGATGAGCATACATCATCAATCGTCCTTTGCTTCTTTCTTTTGGTTGACTATGAGAGAAAATGGAAAGAAAGCAATTTAGGGAGAAGACAGACTTCAAAACTCACCATTTCCATTTCAATGTATGTATTGACAACAAGATAGTTTCTCCCCTGCCCCCCCGACCAAACCCACAGTTGCTTTTTGCAGACTTTGAAATCTGTAAGAATCCAGGGTGACAACATTGGTCTTGAATATGTTTTGTTGTGAATCACATATCATGCCATGAATTAAATCTCTCTACATAACTGTATCTACTCATCTAGTAGTCCTTATTTGAATATTACAAGACCCACGAAGCATTACAATTCCTTCTGTTATTGATATGAGTGCAGACTCAATCAATTACACAGTTTAAGTAATCAAATACGGTATAACATCTCATCACACAACAACTTGCTTAGTAAAAGTTTAACATTTGTGAACTGCTACCTACAGAATTTGATGTTTCATCCTTTGTGATCTTATGTCAGACTGTTAGAGCATGTATGATTGTGTGTTGTTGTTAAAGAGGTATAATTGTTATGGCAGATAAATATATTTCCAAATGTGGTGATCCTTTTCTCAAACACACAACGAAATGAAATGAAATGAAATTTGGTGATCATATAGCCTATAGCTAGCATAATTTCTTAGCGGTTATAAAGATTGATTACCTTGTAAATGACTAATGAGTATAACATATACGGTAATAATAATATACAGGGGTCACATTGGGTTAGGGGAATAAAAATTATCTGGAACAATATGAGACCTACAAGTTTCAGCTTGCTGACTAATATATATACTAACAAACGTTTTGATTCAATAAAAAAAAAAAAAAAAAAAAC
>NC_025696.1:20548389-20552890 GCF_000633955.1 Camelina sativa
AAACGTTTTGATTCAAAAAAAAAAAAAAAAAAAAAAGACGATCAAAATATACAACGTTTTGATATAAATGATGTGCTCATCAAAATATACAACGTTTTGATTCAAATGATGGATGTCTTGGGCTTTTTTTCCTTACTCTTCTATCATTTGTTTTATTTGACCACGAAAATACCTATTAAAAAAAAAATATCTTTCGTTTTTTTACTTGGCCAAAAATAAAATCTACTCATTCTTTCCAACCTCAGCAAATTGTGTCAGGACTTCCACCTCTTCAATTGAAAATTATACTAGATCACATGTTGAAGACGACAATGCCATATAAGACAATATGACATGTATACAAAACAAAATCTTAATGTTACCGTGCAAGAGACAACATCTAATATTGTACGGACAACGACGTCAACCTTCTAAATTTCTTTCCATATTTTTTTCTTTTCTTTATTTAAATTCAAATTTATTATGTCTCTGGTGCACAGTACTGTGCGCTACTTTAACCCATAACTTGTCTCTAAAATAAAAATATTTTGCTGAAACTAACAAAGAATTTCTCATGTATTGTGCCATTTTAATGCATTAGACCCTAAGTACTATGAATATTATTAATCTAAAAAGCAAAAATGATAATTTCATGTGAATCAAATGAAACCTACATTGAGTTAAATTGAACCGATATTTCGGTTTATCTAAGTCAATATATTTGACTTTTTGGTTTGAAGTAAATTGGAAACTCATTTCAAATCCGAAACTTTTGTGTTGAAATGATCGTTACCCATTATTCATTTTATTTTATTTTAATCATTCCCTTCCAATTAATAAAAGATTTGTGTTGAAACATCTGAAAGTTCGATTGAAACTTAACGTCGTGGTCAAAAACATAACCTTTTTTTTTTTTTCCGCTTTGCTCTTTCGTGGTGACTCTAGTTTAGGCCATTCACGCACGCGGTCAATCGTACTTGATCAAAACAAACCATAAAAAATGAACCATATCAGAGAACCATTGTTTTTACTTTTTATTAAATCCACACATCGAACACACGTCAAACGTGCCACGTATCTACTATATTGGGTTGGGGTACTTGTAATTGTCTCAAAAATTTTCCCGCCAATTGCAAAAAACAATTGTGGCAGAATAAATTTAAATATGTTTAAAAAAAAAAATCAAATTTCAGGTACTTTGTAAATTGTTGTATTTGTTTTTTTTTGCTGAGGTTGACAATAATGTAAAATTTAAACATATCAATAGAATTTTTATTTTTTTCAGAAAATCCGTCACAACCTTAAAACTCAACTTTAATCATTTCACTTTTTCATTATAGTCAAGATTCAAAGATGGAAATAAAAACTGAACAAGTTTGTATCAAAGATGGTATCATTGTACTACGTACCGTGCAAAGCTTCATGAGAGTAAAAACTAAAAATTAACTTTTTAGTTGAAATAATGTCGGTTTTCCATGTGATAAAAAGTTTCTGAAATTTTTATAGAATTGAAGATAACCAAAAATAAAAATTAGATTTACTTGAATTCAAATACAAAAAGAGAAAGAAAAAAATAATGGAATAATCTTTCATTAATGAATAAAGCTTTTCGGTGAAAGATATCGTTAAAAGTTGTTTCTATAGTAATATTGTTCTTGTTAATATTTTTTCTTAGATGTCTTTATATCATGTTATGTATAATCTCTTTATAAAAGTTAATTCTAAAAGATGAAAGAGGTGAAGAACAAAAAAAAAAAAGGTTAATCTTCTTTTACTTTACTAGGATGTCGGCCCGTGCGTTACCGCACGGAAAAGTGAAAACTTGAAATGATTAACATTGTTAATATTATATTTCGAGTGAATTTTTTTGGTAATTTTTAAATGTATAATATAAAAGTCATAAATAATGACTAAAATGAATTAACCAAATTAGTTAAATAAAATATTTGTTATATATGAAAATGAAAAATTGATTCAGTGACAATAAGAGAATAATATTAAAGATATATAAATTTAGGTTTACTGAATCATACTCAGATAATCAATTTTAAAAGATATTCACATAGAATAAAATTTGAATTCTTATTCTATCGAAATTTATAAAAAATAATAAGAGAATGAGGAAGAAAAAGCTTATAGCTGCAACTGCAACCAACCAAATTGACTAAAAATATAAATCTATGAAAAATTAGAAATCACCATTAATTACCTAAATTAATACTTGAAAGAGATGATCAATACAATTAGATGGAAAACGACATTAAACAAAAGTTAGATGAATGAATCAATAAATAAAACAATCCAAATTTTTTAACAAAGATGAGTGAATTAATGTCGATAATAAATTGAAAGAAAATAATACTCAGAATTTTTAAATTTAGAGGTATTAAACAATAGTTAAATAACAAAAAAACTCTTTTCAAGGTCCATAAATATAAATATATATATATATATATATATATATAAAAACAAAGAGGTGTGAAACAAAAATGTGCAAAAACTAACAAATGTGAACATTGAAAGCTGGGAGTACGACGAAGAAACACAATTGTTGGATCAAAATATTGCAACTTTTAAGATCATTAACAAATCTAAACAGTTAGATGAGATAATAAAAATAATCTCATTTGTTATATTCAAATTTACCCCTAAATGTGAATTTGCTATAATATATAAACATATAAATCTATGATTTTATTTAGGTGTTGACTGGTTCTCCCGCAATCTCCCGCAAACGCAGCGTTTGCGGGAGATAGTGGTTGCTAGCGATTGGAACCAATCACACAAACCCCTTCCAATCGTTCCTAATCGCTCCCAACCGCTTCAAACCACTAAATTTCAAAAGCTGCTTCCCGCAAGCGTTTGCGGTTGCAGGCGATTGCGTTTGGAAATTTTTTTTTTTTTTTTTGTAAAAAACTTAAAAGAAACCAATGATAATTAATTTTTTTTTTTGTTATATCTTCTATCTAACCATTTTACTCATTAACGATGAGAGAAAATGAAATACGTATACATTTGCAGAGATTATAAAATAAACAATTAGAAGAAAATAATATTTCAATTAACAATAACCCGGAAAACTTGATGTAAATTTAATGGCACATCGCACATAAGTTCAAAAAAATCTAAATAAATATAATATTTCATCAGAAATCTAAGAAAATAAGATTATTTGTGAAAAATATTAAAAAAAATCACTAGTGACTCTTCTCAACTCTCATTTGACCATTCCTACCGATGCAACTACTGACCCACGATCTAAGAGAAAAGAGAAAAGATCTACGATCTAAAGCATATGTTTTGTCATTTATCAAATTATTTGATTAAATTTTTGGTGAAAAACCAAATGCATAAAGAATAAGTATTTCAATATGAAATTTCTTTGTTTTTTTGAATAATTATTTTAGTATTTTTTCAATAAATTTTAATCATAAATCAAGTTTAATAAAATATTTTGTGTTTTTAAACATTTATATATTATATATCACATTTATTATGTTCCAACCGCTATTGCACCTACTGGTCAACCAGTCGTAAACCTCCCGCAAACACACCAATTTTAAGCTGCTTAACCAGTCGTTCAAAACGCTTAATAACGCTTGAAACCGCAATCGCCCGCTTCCGCAATCTCCCGCAACCGCAACCGCAACTGCAGCGTTTGAACCAGTCAGACTTTTATTAACTTGTAAGTTTAAAAAATACTTAGAAAACAATAAATTCGAAACTTGTTTTTGTATTCCATAAAAGTTTATATATAATAAACAAAGAGGTGTAAAATATAAAGGTGGAAAACATAGAGGGGTGAAAAAAATGTGAAAAAATTATTAGGTGCGATTTTTGAAGATAGGGTTATGACGAAAAGATGCAAAAATTATAAAATAAAGATGTGTAAAACAAAAATGTGTTAAACAAAAAGATGCAAAAACTAACAAGTGCAAATATTGAAATCAAGGGGTACGACGAAGAAACACAATTGTTAGATCAAAACACTGCAACTTTATATAAATAAAGAGGTGTAAAACAAAAGGGTGTGAAAACTAACGGGTGCCAACATAGAAAGCTAGAGGTGCAACGAAGAAACACAATTGTTGGACTGAAACTTTGCAACTTTTGATATCATTAACAAAGAGTGAGATCATTAATCGTACTCAAACAACAAAACTCTTTCAAAGTCCATAAAAATCTGTATATATATATATATAAACAAAGAGTGTGAAAACAAAGAGGTGTGAAACAAAAAGGTGTGAAAACTAACAAGTGCAACCATTGAAAGCTAGGGGTACAACGAATAAATACAATTTTTGGATCAAAACATTGCAACTTTATATAAACCAAGAGGTGTAAAACAAAAGGGTGTGAAAACTAACAGGTGCCAATATGGAAAGCTGGGGGTGCAACGAAGAAATACAATTGTTGGACAAAAACTTTGCAAATTTGAGATCATTAACAAAGGATGAGATCATTAATAATACTAAAAGAACAAAAACTCTTTTCAAAGTCCATAAAAATCTGTATATATATA
>NC_025696.1:20552990-20609218 GCF_000633955.1 Camelina sativa
AATTTTATCCGTTAGATTAAAGTTGACCTTATTTAGTACTCAGAAAACAATTTTTCGAAACTTGTTTATGTAGTCAAGAAAAGTTTATATATAATAAACAAAGAGGTGTAAGACATAGAGGTGTGAAATGTAAAGGTGTAAAAATTAATAGATGTGAAACATCGAGGTACAACAAAGAGGTGTAACACATAGAGGTGTAAAATAAAAAGGTGTAAAAATTAATGGATGTAATTTTTGAAACCAAGAGGTACAACAAAGAGATGCAAAAATTTAAAGGTGTGATTTTTGAAAGATGGGGGTGTGACGAAAAGACACGATTAATAATTTTAAACCGTTGAATTAAAAGTGGAACTAATTTCATCCATTGGATTAAAAGTTGACACAAAAAAATGGGTTTGCTATTATATATAGATTAAAACTTTAAAAGTCATGGCTTATTCATGTAAACTTGGATTTAAAATTTTATGACAAATATAACCTCCTAGTAATGTATTTGGGCTTTTTTGTTTCATGTACTTGAACTTTTAATTTTATTTTGTGTTGTTATATTGGGTCATTATAATTACTCTAATAACAAATAAAAGATTTTTTTAATGCATAGTTGTAACTTGTAAGTTCATATAAAAATCTATACTTATATGAACTTTTTCCCAACAGATGCAAATGGTTCAGGATGGTGGGACTGTGACTTGGAAGGTGTTGATTCCGAAGAAGTGGGACACAGTGAAGTGTGGGAAGGAGTTGGCTCAACAACATTCGGAGATATAGTTGATTGGCACTAACGAGTAACAACAGTCAACAGGGTCGGTCCATGTCTTTTTTATATCACACCTATACTAATTAGTAATTACTATGGTGTCTGTGAAATTGATTCGGTTTGTGTAAACAAATAGATTTGTTTTGGCTTGCTTATGGTAAAAACGTTAATTACCCAAAGATTTTATATAATGTTTCTTAATTGGAGAGCTTAACTTTTTATGCTCTAGGACATTTCCAAGATGTTTGGAAACTTAATGAGAGAATTTGGAAACTCAATAAGAATTTTTGGTATGGTGGAAGAACCCACTCCAGAAAAGGACTTGTGTAGTAAATGTAAATAACTCACAAAGACCGTAATTAATATATTGGAGATGGGAAACTTGGTGAGCAAGTTATGAATGGTGTTTTAGGTTGAGAAGATCACCAATTCTTCAATTAGGGGGTTTTTTTTTTTCTCTTCTATCTTGCTTCCCGTTAAGAAGAACATTATTCATGTCTTTGCTTCTCAATCAGCCATCGAAGCTCTGCTTTCGGAAACCTTTGTTGGTGAGATCCTCTCCTCATCTTTCTGATGGCTTCTCATCTTTGTCGTTGCCAATTTATTCTCATTCTTGTGCCTTGATCTGCGCTGACCCATGCGGAGGTAATCGCGGATTTGCCACGACTAGGAGGTCTGGTGGTTTCCTTCGAACCATTTCTTCTTTGAAAGAGAGCGAAGAGGTAAGTGAGAACGATAATAAGGTTATCCTGTGGATGGAAAAGGAAATGGGAACGATAGGATCATCCTGTGGATGGCTACCTACTTTGAAGGACGGCGTGTTGCGTCTCCGAGAAATGAATATAAACAGTGAAACAGATCCGAAACGCATTATGCTTCCTCCTCTTGTAACTCTGCCTCATTGCCAAACCCAATATGTCACCAACGTGGCCATGTCTTCTTCTTCTCCTCAAGAAGAGGACTGTGTTGTGGCTGTCAAGTTCCTGGGACCTCAGCTCAGCTTCTGCAGACCGGCTCGAAGCAACTCCGAGTGGGTCAACATCAGAATGACAGACCCATGCTTCTTCTCCTCCCCTGTCATGTATTCCAAGAAGGATGACATGTTTCGCATAGCCGGCTCTGGAGGCCACCTCGTCGGATCATGGGATCTCCACAACCCTAGCAACAACCCCAAGTTGCAGAGCTTGCGGTTTCAAAACCTTCCCAAGCTGTCCGAGACAAAACGAGACCTTTTGGATTCGTGCTACACAACCGAACACCTGGTGGAGTCAGTTACTACCACTGAAACTTTCATCGTTAAGTCGTACAAGAAGACCGCAGAGATCATCAAAGGTGTTCCGAGAAAGAAAACAGAAGCAATAATGGTGTTCAAGTTAGACGAACAAGGAAACGCTGTTTACACTCCAAGCCTCGTAGATCAAAGCATTTACCTCACCAACACTGAAGCTTTCTGTGTCCCTTTGAGCACCTCTCTCTGCTTTGGTCGACCTAACTTCGTCAGAATCTTTGATGTCGACGAACAAAGAATTTTCAAGCTGGCTAAACAAAAGTGGGATTGTTAGAGATATCAGTCTGGTATTGGGATTGAGTCTAGAGGCATTGGTTCAAAAGGTGTTCTTTGTGTTGTTCCTTTAGAATGTACTCTTTGCATGAAGGATCATAAGACCTTGGAATATCTTTTACAATTTGTCCCTAGGTTCCTAGCTAAAGGACACATAGTGCCAGACTAAATTTAATCAGTATCAAAGTTTTAACCATTCAGAACTGAATTCAACAAAATAATGCTACATATTAGTCTTTTGAATTATAACCAAACGAAATAGATTATGGAGGGTGGAATGGTATTGGTAGCCATATCAAATTAGTAAGTAAAATGAAATCATACTGCTACCTTGGAGTTAATAATGAGATATCAGTTTTGAGATGAAAATACTAAATCTAGCTGATCAAAAGTGGGAATTGATAATTTATGATTGATTGCTTCCCTGGAGTAAATTGAACGAAAGGGTCAGTAGAAAGAATAAGGTCTTAGCAGGTTTGTTCAGCAAATCAAGAGACATTTCAGAATATTCATGTTCCCTAAAATCTCAAACAAGATACATAGTATTTACCCCCATTACCAATTTTCTTATAGACTCATATTAAACACTTCAGATTCCGAACAAAAAAAAGCTCACTAGCAATAGAAACATCATCTTAGCTAAGTAATTGAAGAGCTTGCGGTTTCAAAACCTTCCCAAGCTGTCCGAGACCAAAACGAGACCTTTTAAATTAGTGCTACACAAGCGAACACTTGGTTGGGTCAATAACCACCGGTGAAACTTTCGTGGTTAAGTTGTACAGGAAGACCGCAGAGATCATCAAAAGTATTCCGAGAAAGAAAACAGAAGCAATAATGGTGTTCATGCTAGACGAAGAAGAAGGAAACGCTGTTTACACTCTAAGACATCGGAGATCAAAGCATTTTCCTCACAAATTCTGAAGTTTTCTGTGTCCCTTTGAGCTCCACTTTCTTGATGCGAGAACCTAACAAGGTCGTACTCTTCGATGTCAACTATGCAAAAGTGGGATTGTTAGAGTCACTATTCCATCTCAAAAAGTAGTTTGAAATCGAGTTAGTCTAGAGTCTAGAGTCTGTCTTCTCTTTTGAACCTTTGAAACATCTAATCTGTTTTTATATAATCTCTACGAGACTCATATATATAATCTTGCATAAACTTATATCAAACCTATCTTCTTTGAAAGTAATGCAAATATCATACTTCTGATATACAGAAGAAGTTGTACATTCGTATTCATAAACATACATATGATTCTATCATTCAAATAAATGTGTCTGTGTATTAAAACATAAACCTTGATTATATGTTTTTATTGCCGTCACAGACATCGCAAATTGTATAGCCAAGACCTTCACAGTACGGACACTTCGTATCTTCACCAACCCACTCCATAAACTACAGCATTGGAGAAGAGGTTCTCTGCTTTAGGCTACTTGATAATATACACATACACATAATCAAAGAAGGGTTGTTTTGATTTACTCACCTGCGGCTCAATGTTTGGTTCACCAGTTCCATCGCACTCTACACAAGAACCAAAATCCACATCAAGTCTCTATTTGGCATAATCAAACACTGTACTAGACAACTCTGCGCGTGAAGTGTTACTTAGAATATCGATTATGTTAAACCGAGATGCCACATTGGATGAAACAACCTTTGCCATAAGGTTGGTTTCTATTAGCAGTCTTAGTTGGCTAAATAATAATCCTAGGCTCCTAGCCTTCTATCTTAACTATCAAAGAACCGATGATTTTCACTTAACCTGGGTCGAGAAGGGATTTACCTAGACACATCAATCGACCCTCCCCTCGACAAGTGATGCACCTCGTTTTGGTGTTTGTAGATGTACTTCTGTCTACCGGTTTGTTCCTGCCAATGAGCCTGGAGGAATCTTCCCATCTGTTTTCTCCAAGAAGAAAAACCCGATTTTTAGTAACGTCAACCTCTCTGTCACTTTGGTCTTTTATGATTGATTGCTTCTTCTCAGGGACTTGTGTCACTGACGTAAATACTGCTCCGTTACCAGCTTCCTTGATCAAGGGAGATGAGAGAAAGGTTCAGCAGAAAGAATAGATCTTAACAGGTTAAGTAATCTAACAGTTAAATTCAGAATATTCATGTTCCCTAAATATCTCAAACAAGATAATGTAGTATTTTCCCCTTTGCTTAATTGTTTATAAGACTCATAGTAGACAATTCAGATTTGGAACAAATCTCACTAGCAACAAAGACATCATTTGAAGGACAGTGCTAATCTAAGAAGGTAAAACAAAACGGTCAGGCAACAAGTTGTGAGGCCAAAGCGTACAATAAGAGTCCATATTCGGTTATAAGAATAGACCGCATAACTACTGTGAAGGATTGCTACAAAGCTATAAGTAATTGGGACAATTATGACTGGTATATACTCGGGATAACTTAGATAAGTGTGGTAGAAACGAGCTATGATCTATAGAACAAGTAAGAAGGAAACTTCTTCAGTTTTTTTACCTTTTGCTTAATTGTATTTGCTTCATCCTTATCTGTCTCTGTATCCTCATCCATGAACAACTTCTGAAGGAGCTCTTCTGTCATTACCCCATCCTCACGTACGCCAAGCGATGCCTTTTGAAGCAAAACATGGACCGTGCCAAAAAATCAAAACCTCACTCGGAACACACGATAGAATCAACCTGAGCTAAATGCAAAAAAAAAAAAAAAACATACTTGCCAAGTCTTAACAGCACTTGCAGTCCCACTTGAGAAGCTGGAAAACTCCATATCCTCTTCACCCGAATAGAATCCTAATTTTAACAGAGCTTCCTATATCACACGGAGCAAAACAAACCATCAAAAAGAAACATTCTCCAAACACTTAAAACTCAAATCTCAAATCATCACTTAACTATTTCAAATCGCTTAACTAATTCAAATCATCAGCCTAATCTCTCAATCTAAGCTAATTCCAGTGATGATAGAACTAGATTCACTCGCCTTTGTTCTAAAACTGAGACAACAATTGTTTTTGTGTGTGCAAGCAGACCTGCAAAGCTTGAACATCGTCGCCTTCACTTCCAACCTTCAACGTCCTCCTCTTCTTCTTCATCTTCACCGGCTCCGGAACCCTAACTTTCTCCTCGGAAATAATCACTCGCTTCTCTTCTTCTTCTTCCAATTCCACTTCTTCTTCCTCAACCACAAGTTCTCTCGTATTCTCCAANATTCTCCAAACACTTAAAACTCAAATCTCAAATCATCACTTAACTATTTCAAATCGCTTAACTAATTCAAATCATCAGCCTAATCTCTCAATCTAAGCTAACTCCAGTGACGATAGAACTAGATTGACAGCTTTACTCGCCTTTGTTCTAAAACTGAGACAACAATTTTTGTGTGTGCAAGCAGACCTGCAAAGCTTGAACATCGTCGCCTTCGCTTCCAACCTTCAACGTCCTCCTCTTCTTCTTCATCTTCACCGGCTCCGGAACCCTAACTTTCTCCTCGGAAATAATCACTCGCTTTTCTTCTTCTTCCACTTCCACTTCTTCTTCCTCAACCACAAGTTCTCTCGTATTCTCCAATACCATCGGCGTGGCGCTTAATCCAATCTCAGAGATCCGATTCTTCTCCTTCAAAACCTGAATCAAAGCAGCGATATTCGAAATCGTGTCCGGAACAGAACTCCCCAATTGCGAATTCCGTGACTCTAGGGATTGGATTTTGAGCTGGAGATCCGAAATCTCTCGTAGAAGAGATTCACGCTCGCGTATCCATCTCTGTTCCTCTCGAATCCAACGTTGCTCCTCGCGAATCCATCTCTGCTCTTCCCGGAGCCACCGGACCTCTTCGAGGTCGTGGCCGGAGGGGTTTTGAGTGGAGAAGCAAATTATTGAAGAAGGAAGAGAGAGAAAGAGAGGGGAGCATCGAAAAGGTAGAGAACGAGTGGTGCTACTACGAGATCGTAGTGGAATCGGGAGAGAAAGAGGTAGAGAAGAAGAAGCCATTAGAGAGTGAGAGTGAGAGAGAGAGAGAGAACAGAGAGGATAGAGTAATACAGGTGGCGGGAAGATAATTTCCGTCTTTTATTATTATTTTAATCCTTTTCTCCAAGTATCTCTCTTGTGTATTTGTGTATAAAAAGCCCTTTTATTTTTTCGGTTGTAATTATAAGTAACGTGTTTAGTTTTCTAATTGGAATCAAACCGTTGAATTTACTGTTCGAAATTTAGAATCAAACTTGGGTCCTGATTGGCACAAGACTTTTAAAACTTTAAAATAAATAAAATACTTGACAGTTAATAATTTGCCAATCAGACTTTTATGATTTTTATTTATTTTAAAGTTTTGTAAGCCACTTTTTTTTTTCTCTTCGTTGTTTTCTCAGAATTTTTTTAAAGCCTCAAATTCAGGTTTTAAAATGACTTTAAAATTAAACAAATAGAAAAACTTTTAATTTTTTCCCTTCCTTTATATTTAAAATCTCTCCACAAGTTTATATATATATTTTACATATTTTCTTTTTATAAATTAATTATTCTTATTTTTTTCTCTTTCTTTTAAAATCCATTTTAATAATAATTATTTTTATTTTCATTATCATTATTAATATCTTCATTTCAATATATTTTAATAATAAGGCCCTGATTGGTAACAGCTGTTACTTGTGGCTGTAGATGCTTTGACTGTAACGACTTTGCTGTAGAGACTTTTGCTGTAGAAACTTTAACTGTTAAAACTTTAATGGTTGTTGTTTTTATTGTATGTTTTCATAAATATAAATTATGCTAAAAATAAATTTATGTGGCAACATAATAAATTTTATTTAAAAAATAAAAATACAAAAATGAATAGATAAATATTTTTAACAAATTAAAAAAATATAAAGATATGACATAATTGATTATGTGTTATAATTGTTTTTGATGCAAAAATAATTATGAAAAATGGATCTCAAAATAACAGAAATAAAAAATCTATTTTTAATGAATTATAATATATTTGTGATAAATTATACATAGATTGAAAATGAATGTTTTAATCATCATGAATAATAAGAAAGAGAAAAATAACAACAGTTTTATTATTATTTATTTTTTTACAGCAAAAAAAGTCTCATATTTGTAACTTTAAAATTTTGTACGTACAAACTAAAAAAAAAGTGGGCAGTTAGACTTTTAAGACTTTTAAAAATAATAAAACAGTAAAAGCATGATTGGTAAAATTTTGGCTTTTAAGACTTTAAATTAATTTTAAAGTCTTAAAAGTCTCTCCCAATCAGAGCCTAAAAGTAACAACTATAGCTTTAAAAATGTTTGTTACCAATCAAATTTTAACAGTTAAAGTTTCTACAGTCAAAGCATCTAAAGCTAAATTCTCTACAGCTAAAATTTTAAAGTTAAAGTCTTTACAGCCATAAGTAACAACCGTTACCAATCAGAGCCTTGATAAAAAAAGCCGCACTACGTGACCAAATATTTTAAGGAGATTTACTCAGATGTACTCCAAATTAGTTAATATTACCAGAACCAACAAATCTTTTTTTTTATTATTAGGATATTTCGGGTATTTTCAAAATACCCAACGTGCTCTTGTTTTAGGTTAAAGGAAAAAACGTAATTATAAAACTATTATTGCCACGTCGGTCCTGTTCGTAACCGTGTCGCCGGCGACACCTTTCAGCGACTCGAATATAACGTTGTTTTTAATGAGTTTTGAAATGAGCGACACGTAACGTAAAAGAAACAGTGAAAAATAAATGATTTTTCAGTCGCCGCGTCGGTTAAAACGATCGCCGGAAATTTCAGCGACTCTTTCTTCGGAGCTAGCGACAATAAATCCCAACTTCAGCGACTATTTATTTCTGATCAATCATGATTTTGCCTGTGTTTGCGTCATTTTTTCCGGTCGCTGCAGCTGTTTTAGCGTCACTCTTCCGAACAGGGCCGTCATACGTCACATCAGAAATCGCTGACATGTATTAAATAACTCAGCCGTAACGCGTTATAGAGGTAATGACGGCTGAGTTATGGTATATATGTTGGGGCTGATTTATGGAAAAAACATTTGAGTAAGAGCAGACGGCTGACTTAGAGCATAACTCAGCCAAGCTTTACGGCTGACTTAATGAAATCTGGCTGAGTTATGCTATAAGTTTTCTTTGGAACCTTTGGAGTTAGGTTTTAGTTGAAGTAGTGGAATCGGTCTCTAGTTCTTCTCTTGTAAGGACGTCACCAGTTTTATGTATGTAAGTGGCTGAAAATGGGTCAACGAGTGTCCACATGTAAGAACAGTTGATCTTGCGTGGTTTGTCTTCGTCGATATCAAAGTTTTTTCTTTGACCCTAGGGTTTTGTGCTCTCTCTATCTGGCTGGTGAGGTACTATGGGAGTTGTATTTGTGTCTCTAGTCGCCTTGGTATCTTGCTTCCTCCCTCTCGGTTTGCTTCTGGTTTGGCTTTGATGTGAGGTCTATCCGACTTTATTGGTGCTTCTGACGTTAATGGTTCTATAGCGAAGCTTTGTGAGAGTCTCTCTTGCCATTGTGCAAGGGCTTAGGTTTCAGTTTTTTAGATTTGTGTCTTTGTGTTTGATTGGAATGTGTCCGAGTATCATTAGTCCGAGTATCATTAAAATATCACCCGATAACTCGCAGTCGATAATGTCTGGGATGCATCTGAACCAGAACGCATCGACGAACACTTAGTGGGTTGAAATTATTCTGAAGTCCATTCCCTCACCGATAACCGAGACAATGATTGAAGGAGAAGAAACATACCAAGCGATGGTACCAACCATGTGTGAAGGTGAGACCTCAAATCAAAAGTATCTGATTTCTATTTGGAGCTAGCAATGATCGAGAAGGTGATGATGAATGAAGAAGAAGAGATCAAGTGGGATTCGTTGATGCTGGAGCAAGAGTTGAGCAAAGACGCTTCAATTTACCGATTGAAAAAAATGTGGAAGGTCAACCAAAATATCCGCTAATGGAAATGATGGATGAGGTGGTGGCTGCCGCAAACTCAAGGAGAAAATGGTGCAAACTGAAGATGAACAAGGTTTGAGATAACAAGAATCAAAGCTGCAGAACCACACCCCATCGAAATTGGACATGGAGTCTCTTGCAAATCCGAACTTAAGTGAGAAAATCAGTGGGAGCTTACATGAGCTCGCGAATAAAGAAAGTACAACTTCGTGATGAATCTAGTCGAATGGGTGGCGGTGAGCAATCAAGTGGGGCTGGGAAATCAAAGACCATGGCGACGACACCGAAATGCGTCAATGAAGGGCTGTCGTACTACTTATGATTGAGAGTATGTGAGTGCCCCATTTGTTAGAAACCTTAAACCCCATGATCCATGTAATCACGTGAAGTATGTACGCTTTTAACTCTTTTTGGCTAAGTGTGTAATCGGCTAAGTGTAAAGAATTTTGGTATAAATAGACTAAGGAAAAGAAATGTAAAATAGTGCTTGTATGTACTTAGAACTGTACTTAAGGTCCTGAGAGAACTCCAGAGGTAAGCGTGCTTGAGCTGGAGTAGTGTCAAGATGGATGACATTCCGGGAAGTGATTTTTGGAACTATGCAAGTGAGGACAAAACATAGGAAAATATTATGTGGTGATTTGTGGGGTCGGTAGCAAACTGGTCGTCAAATATTGGTAGACTCACGGGCCAGGAGTGGACGTGGGGTCCATTTAGAAAGGTGGGCCCATGTATTAGGAGTAGACATGGGATCCATTAAGAAATGACGGTCGGGACGTTACAAGTGGTATCAGAGGCGAACCCAGATGAGTGTAGAGTCGGGTGGACTCACACTGTCAAGGGGTGACGGTCTTGGTTCGCAATGAAGACGTTGCGATCTGTTAGCAGGATGAATTATGACACCCTTGTTTCAGGGACATGTGAAGAGGATTAAAAGAATTGATTTAGCCACCTATGTCACCAAAGTACACTTATCTTTTCGGTCAAATATCTTGAGAGAACTCCAAACTTAAGCGTGTTTGAGCTAGGATAGTTTCAGGGTTGGTGACCTTCCGGGAAGTGAATGTTGGAACTGTGCGAGTGATGACCAAACACAAAAAAAGATTATGTGGTGAATTTTAGAATTGGTAAAGAAGTCATTAAAATCTCTCGAACGTAACAAACATGCTGTCAAATATAGATGGACCCACGGGCAAAGAGTAGATATGGGTCCTACTGAATCCATGTATTGAAAATGAACATGAGACCCACTAAAAATGACGATCAGAGCTTTAAATATTGCTTTTCGATCTGTTCTTATTGCACAATTTGATGACTTGGTTTATGGCGCTACATGGACGTGTCCTAATTTTTGTATTGTGTTTTATTAATTGATGAATTAACCAGAGTCTTTAATTTATTTTGCAACAATATTAATACACTTAGACTCATATAGTTCATATAAAATACACATTTTACTAAACTTAATTATTATTTTATTAGAATGGCACTGAACATGGATTACAAAGCTAGATTACATGTAAGCTAATATATTTGTATAGATAGTCAAAAATATTGTTATATGTGATACCAAGGTTTGAATTAGAAATTTTGTTAAGCGTATTATTTTGATAATATTATGAAATGTATTATTCTAATTTTATATTATTATAGGGGTGTCGATCGACACCAATATTTTCTGGTTCCACCGGTTTTGATTTCTGATCACCGGTTTAGTGCGGTTTGGTTGATGAAAAACCTAGGGCTTTGTTTATAAGGCCAAAAAATCGAAGCTATTGAGAGGATAGCCAATTTTGTCGTTTTTTCCAAAGAGTTAGAAAGAAGAGAGAAAGTTCAGAGAGAGTTATGTGAATTCCTGGTGGTTTCTAAAGTTTTATGTGTCGTTTCTGGAGAATTCTAGCCTTGGAGTGGTGATCTAGAGTGGTGGTCGGTTGTGAAGCTTGTTGTGGTGCTTTGCTCCGTCGTGGTTGAGTCAGATCTTCCTGTTTTAAAGGTGAGTGCATGACCATGACTTATCTAAACTAAGATTTTTTTTTCTGTGATTATGTGACTTGTTTGATTGTTTCCCTTCCTTGTTTTGTGTGATTTGTGGCTCCTATGGCTTGTGATGGCCTCTGGGAGAGTCTTGGCCGCATTGGAGGCGGTGGAAGGCGGAGATCACACCTTCAGCTTGAAGAGAACGATGTTGCGGGGTCGATGTCAGCCGACACTAAGAGAGTGTCGGTTGAAACCAAGACGTGACGGCAAGAGGGCTTTGGCGAGTGTCGGTAAACACCATGTGGAGGTGTCGGTCAAAACCAGGTGACTAGTGCTGGTCGCCACCCTATGGTGTCAGTCGACACCATCCTTTAGCAGACAGCTGAATGCTTGTTCTTTTCATGGTTTGATTTATGATTGTTGTTTGATGCATGCATAGATCTTATTCCTTGTGAGTATAGCATAGTAGATGAGAGAATTGCCTCACTGAGTATTTGTGATAATACTCATGCATCTCAATTGTTGTTTGTGATGTAGGTAAAGACAAAGTGTGATTATGGAATCAAGAGGATGAAGAGGAGGATGTTCTAGTGGCTCGTTGATCTGTTGTCTGACTTTTGTTAGGTTGCTAAAGTGGGTTATTATAATGATATTAAGACGGTGATTTATTGCCTCTTGTTATTATTTAATTGATGGTTATTTGTTTGTTGGTTTGTTCATTTTTATTGGATTGTTGTTGGATGATTGTTAGTTTAATATTTTGGTATCTCCGTTGTTGGTATTGGTTGCTGTTAGGTTATTACTGAGTATGGGATTAATGTACTATTTTAATACTAGTTTTGCTTATGTACTTTTTTGTTAATTTTAGTGATTTAATATATCATATACCGGAGAACAATTTTTTAATACAATATTAATTAAGTCAGTTTGATTTCACATACTTTATATTGGTGTTGTTAAAATAGTAAAATGATGATTTAATCTATATTGAAGTATCATATTAATGATAGTTTATTTTTTAGTATTATCAATTCAATCATGTCATGTCAAATAACCGGTCATATAATATAATTCGTTTGTGTTATTTTAAAATTTTAATATACTTAAATATTCATATTTTTAAACTTTTATTAAGTTTAGATATATCAGTTATAAATTATAAACTTTTTAAAATTTTATAATTTACTAAATACGGTAAATTTACTATATATGTATGTTGAACACACACTTTTTATATTAATTAAGTAATATATATTCGTTTAAAAAATAGTTAATCCCAATATATGGAAAAATATATATTTTATTAATTTTATGTATTATATGATGATTCACTACATTTAAAATTTAAAATCATGAAGAGATGATAGGAGAATAACATTTTTTAATTTGTAATAAATCTTCTAAATATCTATATTAATTGTAGAAAATTATATATATGTGGATATTTAAAATATTTTTAATTGTATTTGGTTCTAAGAATAGTAAAGAGAGTTAACTAAACTTGTTTGAATATGAATATAATATTTAATGATAAATATTACCAAAAACATATTTTTGAGCAAAAAGTGCTGAAATATACTAAATTCAGGTAGACGCAAGCACACAGACGATAAAGCAGTATAAGCTACTACTGTAGTTAATTAATGAGTTGTTTTTTGGAGATGAATATAATTATTTTCAATAATAGAGTAGGTCGAATCTTGTTTGCTTCATCATATATATCACCAAAAAGTCCTAGACAGTGACTTACCAAGAAAAACAACTTTCATTTTTAATAATGCTACACTTGACCTTAATAATATTCCAGAAACATACCGAAAGTCTTCCCAAGATACGGAGTGAAGTCATTATTGTTTATACAAAGCTATATATATAGAAAAAAAAAAGTTATTCCCAGATTCAACAATGATATTGGGTTGCGTCAAAGAAAGTTGATAAAGGTACCAATTTGGAAAACGTTATGAATCATACAACAAAAGAACATAACAATGGAAGTTACTTTTACTAGAATGCATGAATGAAAAAAAGCACACTCAACATAAAAATCACTCAGATGTTTTTTAAACCTGAACCCTTGAAATTTCTCGTGGATGATCATATCGATTTTGTTCGCCATTTCAGTAGTGCAAGATTATTCTTCCCAATCATAAACTTCTCCTTTGCGGAAGTAGATACTGCGATCCAAGTTTGTTCCATGATATTTCGGTCTTGTTGATGTCCAAATTGCTCATGCTCAGTGAGCTCAAGTCCAAGATCTTCTCAACAGATCCGCTATGTATGTCTTCTTGAGTAAAACGACAACCCAAGAAGTCGCTTTATCATACAAATTCAAGGAACCTTACAAATTAGTGAATAGATATGAATAAGCATGCTAAATTGCTACCCTATCACTAGGAATGACGAAGATAAGAACGAAATATAAACGAATCAAAAGAAAATTTTATCGAAAAAACAAACGTCATAAAAAATTAACTTAAAAACAGGATAGTCTTCTGTCCACTGCTAGAGTTATATATTTATAATTAGTACCATAGCAATGGATGATATTGGAGTCATTATCACACTTGTATTATTTTAGCATCTCCTCATTAGCTTTTCCTTTTAGACCAGGTACTAGGAATTATTTTCACAGCAACATGGAAACAATCATGAAAACCAGTAACTACTGAAATAATGTTACTTTCGTTTGCAATATACGTCAAAATTTGAATCTTATATTCTGTTTCATCCATTCAACTAGTTGAAATGCATAATTGTATAATATATTTTAACTTGAAAAATTAAAAAATAACTGAATTTATTTTTTTTAATATATATATATATAATAAATATTTACTATGTCAAAAAATGAATAATGAAAAATGAAAAATAATTTAATTATATTTTTCTATTTTAATTGATTAAAATTTTCAATATTTAATGTGATTAAAGAGGGAAAAAAATCCTAGAATTCACAATTCATATAATGGAACAAGTTAGGATAGACGATGGGTTAAATGGAAAGTGTTAAACCATAAGGTGAGAAAGCGTTTTAAATGCATCTTGATATGTTTTTGACTGAACCGTGATCAAATTTCGTTACAACGTATGACTATATATTATTTGAACCACTGAGTTTTGCACTTGATTGTGCTTGTCTTGGTATGAGATCCCATGCTGCTAGCATGCAACATTCCGGTATCATGGTCGATTTCATTGATGCTACAAAGTTATATAACACAACCACTTTTCGATGATGCCACTGCCACCATTATCTATTATAATCAAAATATGCAAATAAAACAGTTATGTTAACCCTTTTTTTTCATCAACAACATTCGATACCAAAAATTGAATTCCGTTGATGACACAACAACGATACAACCACAAACTTCTAAACTACAAATCCTGACATAACAAAATAATATAGTCGCTGTGAAAAGTCAATGTTGGAGGATAACTCCGGTGAATAATGCTAAGAATCCTGCGATGGTGGCTGGTGATTCAGTAAACTGATGTTTAGACAACGACGACGAAGGATAAATTTTACTTTTTCATTTTAATTATTTTTCACTTTTTCCATTTTTTTTTTTCAACCTGTTTCATCGGATCAAAAATTAAATTTAGGTCAAATTCCAACAAAAAATGGTATTTTGCAGTTTAATAAAATGTGTTTACCGGTTTACTGATGGTTTCATCTGGGTTGATTAGAGATGTAGGATTTTGGATTTAAAAAACTATGTGTAGTTTTATAAAGATTAAACTTTTTGTTGTGTTTTTTGAAGAGACAAAAAGTTTGAGTAGGAATGCTGAGAAAGCAATTAGTACAGGGTGGAATAATGGGGCAATCCTTGGATTAATCATAAATTAGTACTCCCTCCGTTTCAAAATATATGATGTTTTAAGCAAAGCACGTAGATTAAGAAGATTTTACTTTAACAAGTTCAACTAGTCAGAAACAATACTGCATAATATAAAATACTAAACTAATCTAAAAGTTGTATTGAAATTTGAAAACATCCTATATTATGAAACAACAAATTTCTCTAAAACATTTTATATTATGAAACAAACGGAGGGAGTATAAGATATTAGTCAACGAGTTCTTTGGAGATCATATGTGGGGTGACTAATTAATAATCTTTTCAATGATAGAGTAGGTCGAGTTTTGTTTGCTTCTAAATATTTAACACCAAGAGGTCTTGAGAGAGTGGCCTAATTAAGAAAAACAACCCTTCTTTTCAATAATGCAGCACAAGCTACTTGACCTAATATATTCCAAAAACATATCAAAAGTCTCCAAGATACCGACCGAGTCAATTTAGTGTTGTTTATATAATTTGTTTCGGGTAATCTGAATTTTGAAGCAAAATTTTATACGCATCTTTCACGTAGCTATAAAGAACCACACAAATATTCCGAAATTCAATAATCATGACATTGGTTTGCGTCAAAGAAGTTTATAAAATTACCAATTTGGATTTTGGAAAACGTAATGAAGCATACAACAAAAGACCATAACAATGAAAGTTATTATTATTAGGATACACGTACATATGAAAGGAAGAAAGAAAGCACACTCAACATAAATATAACTCAGATTTTTAAACCCGAACCTTGAAATTTCTCGTGGATGACCATGTCGATTTTGTTCGCCATATCAGTAGTGAGATGATTCTTCCAATCATCAACTTCTCCTTTGCGGAAGTAGATACTGTGATCCATGTTGTTCCACGATACCCCGGTCTTGTTGATGTCCAGGTTACTCAGATTGCACAGAGAGCACAAGTTCAAGATCTTCTCAACGGACCCCCTATGTATTTCTTCTTGAGTGAAAGGACAACCCAAGAAGTCGGCAAGTCTCATGACCTGGGCATAAGGCTCTTCTTTGAGATCCTCGTACCTTATAAAAAGAACATGCTTTGGGTCTTCCAAACTTCCTTTCCAATAGCTCAAAACATGGTCCCAAACAGGTCCATTATTGTCAACTCCTTTGCAGAACGACTCGACTATAGAGTTGAGACTGCTTATTTCAGCTTCTTTCTTCTCAATTTTTGACCTAAAATGCCAAAGCGACACTAATACATCCTTGGCGTTCCTGCTCACGTAGACGATCTTGCAAGGAGAGTCCTTGAGCGGCTCTCGAAGAGTATGCAACGGCATGTGGGTTGAGAACAACCTCGGAGATGATGAGATCTTGGTCAGGTCCGGTGTTGAGCTTTTGAGATACAAATTCATCTCGAGAAATGGTACAAGACCGTGAGGGCTATCAGAGGTAAGAGGATGGCTCTGAATACCATCCTTTGACCTATGAAGTAAAGCGACTGTGAGGGCCTTGAGCCAAGTCGTTCCAGACTTGGGGTATGAACTGAGTATTATGTCGGTGTCAAGCGGCTTAAAATGTTTCTGGTAATCGAGGACTGCGTGGAGATTCTTTTCGTAATACCAACATCCTTGGTAGTTGCATAGCTTCTTCCCTTGGACGTTTATGTCTGAAGGAAGTGAAGATATTAAACTTCTGAATTCTGTTCTTACGTCGTCATCGTCTCCAATGTTTCTAAGAGGCTCCGTCTGATTCATTTTTTTTGTTTTTGTTTATCTTCTCATTTAGCCTATGAGTTTCTGACACTATATAGCACAATCGCAACACGTCACTATTTACAAACGTATTGTTGTTGACCAAATGAATTATTACTGACGTGGTGGTTAAAAAATAATTCAGTTTATTTAAAAGCTCTTTTGAAAATAATAAGATTATCCTTATGATTCCCTACAATATTTGACCATTAACTAATATGATTTTTTTTCCTCAATTAACTAATATGATTTTATACGGAAAGATTTGTTTTAAGAAAAGAAAAAAAAAACATTTAGTTTTCCTAAATTTCTATAATATACTTGTGGTTAGTAACAATAAGAAAATAAAATTGAGATAGTTGACCAGAAATAATCGACAATTGTATTTTGATCTTCGATGCTGATAATGTAAATCCGTCTAAGTGGCTAGAGCAACAGTTATGTAAATTATTTTGACGAGAGAAAATTTGATATGTTCGATATATATCAGTTTCTTAAATGAAATGTTTTCAATAATTTTGTTTTAGCCAATTTTGGATATCATTTCGTGTTTGTTTTTTTTTTGGTCAATTCTCATCTACAGTATTTTAGTTAAATATAACCATTGAAAAAATTCAAATACGGACAGAATAACATCTTTCTTCTTTAACGAAACAAAAACACTGAAAATAAGGAATGAAAACTTAGCAAATAGCGGATATGTTTTCTATATATGTATGTATTTTGGTTCAACCAAAAATCATAGGAAAATTTTCAAATATTCATCCATGCGTGTGTACTTCACGTCTGGATAGAGTTTAGAAGCTTCTTCGTCGTCTCGGACTTCATGATCTGTGAGACAACCTTCGTAGTATATGTGATAGAAATGTCCTAATCCCGCTTGGTGCGCTATTTCCTTCTCTGCATATACAGAACTAACATTGTCACAATTGTTTTACAGAAAATAAATACTTAATCAGCCCATATATATTCAGCTCATTTCTCATAATGTAATGTAATCTCTAATCCACAATTTTTGTTTGGTTAGTACGATGATCGGACTTAATTAATTACCTTCAATGTCAGCAAGAAAGTCGTGTGCTGAAACATATGTCTTCTCCAATACTTTTCCGGTTAGTTTCTCCCATATTTGAACGAGTTCCAAATGTGTGAGAATGTTGTCGGCAGGTCTAACGTACACAGTTTTATTCATCGTTCGGGGATCATTAAGCGTCTTTGCGGTATATTTTGCCATATCATCTTCATCCACGAATATCACTAATAAAATGAATGGGAACCCAAATGGTTTAAATAGATATTTTTCGTAACTATGAAATGGAAGCGATCCAAGAGATGAAATAAAATGAAATGAGTTTCGCATAAGATTTTTTTCTTTTTACCTTTAACATTTCCATCTCCATAGATATCAACTCTTTTCTTGGGAGGCACCAAAGTTCCCATTTGAGATAAATTCCCACCGAAGTATGCGGCAAAACAAGCGCCGACGAGGTATGTGTGGGGTATCCCCGCGGCTTCGATTGCATTTCGTACTTCCATTTTTTGTTCGAATGTTTCACTTCCTGGTGGCATTGCATGTCCCATACGCGACGGATCCATTCCGAATTCTGATGGTAAAAAGCGCTGAAATATTTCAACTTGTTAATATAGTTTATAAGTGTGAACAAAAAAATAGTTAATAATCTATAAGTAGTTCATTAAAAATATTCTAAACTTTTGTTTAAGCACAACGGACAAAAGCTAAGACAGTCAACACTTTTATTTAAACACATGCGACCAGATTAATAATTTAGATAGTTGTTTGAATTGTTTTTAATTTTTTTTTAAACTGATTTTTATTACTTAGAAACGTTTTTAAATAGTCTTTTGATCAATAATTTATTCACGCTTATTAAAACTTTCGCATCAGGAAGCCAAGATGCATATGTCATGCAGACAGATGCATTGGACTTGTACACAATATTGATATAGTTTAATTTATGTCGTTATAATATGCCAAAGCAAGTTTTTGGAAAATCAACCTAGCTTTAATATCCGGTATTATAAATTACTTTGAAATTTGATGTAAAAGGGTGTGAACTACATGCATGATGTATAGCGGATATATGATTCAAACTCTACTATCAACTGAAATTTCAATGATAAGATTTATAATTTCATGAAACTGATATAGCTAGTGATGTATCAACATATATAAATACACATGTGGTTTTTTACTTCTTTACCTTGACGCTACCGGCCTCTTTGATGGCTTCGACCAGTTTGAGTTGAACGGGGATGTTGTGGGTACGGAAATGGACGCCGGACATGGCGGAGACAACCACGTCGACTTGCTTTACGGCAGAGACAAGGCTCTGGTGATCGGAGAATGAGCCTTCCACGAGATGTGCGCCAAGTCTTTTGAAAGAGAGGAGGAGCTGCACCTTCTCAAGGTCCACTCCGATCTCCGGCCGCTGCAGAACGTAAGTCTCGTGTCCCTCAGCCAAACATGCACTTACAATCCTCCTCCCCAAGGATCCCGTCCCTCCAACCACTAGAACACGCGTTTTCTCGCCAAAATTAGTCTCTGTCATCTCTCTAAGATATGTGCTTTCTGTTGGGGGTGGTGAAAACTTGAGATATAGTGTTGTCACTTATCAATCTCTCTAACACTCGTTAGGTCGAATATTTTATTCACTCACGGATATATACGTATAGGGGCGGGAGCGAAGACAATAGTACACTCAAGTCTCTCATTTAACACGCCCTTACAATCCTCGTCAGCGACGACCCGTTCTTTCCGCCAACCACCACAAAGTTACAAAAAAACATTTGGACTCATTATGCTGATGGATTACTTAAGTATTCGACAGATGCATGTGATGGACACTTTAACTAATAGGAGTCCGTCGACGTGGCTAAGTCGAAAGAGATACGTAATAATAATTTACTTATGAAACTAGTAGGTTTTTGATAGACAAATGTCTCAAGGTTAAGTCAATCGAAGCGGAAGTTTGATTGTATTTGTGCATCTATGTACCATTTCTTTCTACTACTTGATTATGTTTGTAATCTGTACTGTGTGACCTGAGGTCATGGCTTTTGCTAATAAATGAGGTTTTCAAATATCATCAACTATTATAAGATGCATACAACGAGCCCATGTTTAGTTCACAAAAAGAAGAACCAAAATTGATACTAAACGTACGTAGTAGCCATTTTTATATGTCTAACCAATTTTTTTGTAGTTAGACATGTTATATTAGTTTCATTTCCCTGGCCAAGATTTGAATTCGTAACTTTATATGAAAATATGGACTTTTTTTTAGTATTCTTACTTTCTTAGTGATATTATTCGTCTTTTCATATATCAACATAGTTTTTAGTTCGTATCAGGATATCTAAAAACTCAATGTCCGTGAAAACTTGGATATTCGATGCATGTAAATAATTATGATTGATGGTTGTACCTTCTACTGACGAACTATGTGATGATTGGGTTGTTGACAAATTTCGTGGTTTTAAAATCGACTTGTTAGGTTACAGCCTAATAATGTTTGCTGTAAGTTGTAAAAAAATAAAAATAAATGTTTGCTGTAACTATGATCAGAAAAAAAATGTTTGCTTTAAGTTAGGCGTGCCTATAATTCTCATCGAGATATATGAAAACAATGTAGTACGAGACTATGATACGCAATGGAACATGGATTAATATGTTTGTTTTTAAAAAACTGTAAATTTCTATTTAAAAGGTAAAAAATGTTATTGTAGATCAATTCATTTATATCTTATTTTTGTTAAAAAATTATATTAGTTAAATTATTTTTTTGTTATTTAGTACTCGAACTTATTAATCTTTTAACAATATAATGCCGGATAATTTTACATTTTTTTAAGTTTGGTTAAATTTTATTTGAACAATATTTATAATTATGTGTGTGAAAATATCATTATTAAAAACAAATATAGTTTTATTTATGTAATATATTTAATTTTAAAGATCATAATATTTTATAATAGATTGTTTTGTACATGAAATTAAAAATATGTTGATCACGTTGATTATACAATTGTAAATAATGGCTACAATTAAATTTATGTCGTAATGTAATCGCAAATATGTGGGAAACTAATAAAGTTTTATAATTGCATTTGCAAAAATTTAAAAGTAGCATTTATCTATTAATCTGATAAATATTTATGATAATCTTAAAAATATATCAGGTTAAATTATTTTCTAATTTTTCAACTTAAAATAGTTTAGATATTCATCTTATGTTACATAATTATGCATTTTAGCTAAAACAAAATTGGATAAAAATGAATATAAATATTGAAATTTTAATGCTTATCATGTACATATTCATACTGCGTATTTTTTTTTTATCTTGTTGATTTGTTTAATTTTATAAGATATACAGTATTTGGGTTACAACTGATTTCTATATTTGATGTCAAATTAGCTATTTTTTCTTTATAGATTGAATAATCGGACCAAGTTAACCTGAATCATTTCACACTACGATCTTATTTACTGGCTGGAAAAATATTTCATTTATATCACAAGCAGTTGTTACTTGTTATAGGCAATTAACATTGGAGTTTTTTTTGTTCGTCTAGAGTCGTTTAACAGCCGTATAGACAAGTCAAACATGCTAATCTTCTCGAGATTCTTCTGTAAAGTGTAATCCTAATATGTCAAATGCTATGACTTCTCGAACTTATGACACTACAAGAAAACAATACGATTTCCGACGGACCTTATCCCGTCGGATATTTCTGATGGATTCTCGAGTGATTCATGACGAGAATTGAATCGTCGTAATCTGTTGGTAATCCGTCGGGAATTACTGACGGGATTTGTTCCATTGGAAATCCTAGACCAAATTCCGACGGAAAACTGACAGATTAAGTCTGTTAGATTATTTCGTCAGAATTCCGTCGGTATTTCAAATTGTATTAAATAAAAATAAAAGATCAAACACTATGGTCATGCAAGTTTTATAATAAATTTAATTAGATATACTCTTACAAATTTATATATAAATCTAATACATGGCATGGTTATTTTTAATAATTTGTAATCTTACAAAGCACATCAACTTTTTTTTAATAGATATTAGGTCTAACAAAGCACTCCATAACAATTGTGTTTGTCAAATAGAATTGAAATGTAAATAAATAAAACCTGAATAACTCATAAATCCGTTGGTAATCTGTTGGAAATTCCCGATGGATACCCGACGGCCCGACAAACGCATTCAAACGCATTCAAACGCATTTAACACGTGTTTAACAATTCAAACTCGGGTTTAAGAATTCAAACGCATTTAACACGTGTTTTTTGATCCGTCGGGAACCCATCGGGTAAAGATCAACAGATTACCAACAGATTTTCGATGGGTTTAGGGTATAGTATATAGAAATATGAAACTTTTTAACTTAACACATTCACAAACACTATTTCTTATGTTTTAAAACACTTACAATCTGTTTTGGTCAATTATATGACTATAAGTTGAAATTTTAAAAATTTAACATGATTTCATCATAAGTGTTTCTATATATACTTATAATGTTACTAAAGAGTTTGAATGTTTTGAATCTATAATTTTAAAATATTTTTTTTGTTGGTTTTTTTTTATGAAACACATTTGGAAGTTATGTAGTATACTTATTGTAATGGTAATTGAATAGTTAATAAATTTTTCAAACCATTTATGTAGTTTTTTGAACTTTTTTCATATATCCGTCGGGAAACTGTTGGTGTCAAAGAAAGTTAAATATTATTCCGTCGGGATTCCGTGGGATAAAAAACAAATTTACCCCGGGAAATATTTTTCCCCAAATATTTTGTATCAATTGTGGGAAGGAATTAAAAACATTTTTTTTAATTACTTACCCTAAACCTCAAAAACGCTTCACTATCTTATGTTTTCCCATCGACAACCTAAAAAACTTCTTCTTCCTCAAAGCTTTTTTTCCGATTCACTGCTTCTTCTTCCCCTTCCTTCCTCTTTCTCTCTTCTAATTCCAAGATTCTGTTTCTCCCTCTTTCTCTCTTCTAATTCTATGGTTTCAGTGTCTTATGTGTTCTCTTCCTCAACCTAGACATGCCATCTTCAACCGCTTACCCTATGGATACAAATCTTCTGATTCACTGTTTGTTCTTCCCGTTTCTCCCTCTTTCTCTCTTCTAATTCCAAGATTCTGCTTCTCATATCCACCACAACCATTGAACTATGTAAGATTTGTATCCTTTTATCTCAAATTTGTTTGATTTGGGATTTGCAATGTTTGGGTTGAATTATGTCAGATTAAGAAGTTGTTTGGTTGAAATTACTTTGATTTTGCATTTTCCATGTTTAATTATTGGGTAAAAGGAAACTTTTTCTAAAAAAAAAAAATCGGATATGCTTAATTGATATATTTGTTAAGAGGGGGTTTAATTGATATGCTTAATCGGATATGCTTAAGGATCTCTTTTGTTTTAGTTTTCTTAATTGTAACATTGAGAGATTTGAGGCGATTTATATGGATTCCGTGGGATCAAAAACTACTTATTTTTTATTTTTTCAGGGATTACGGTACTTATAGACGTCGAAGGTGTATGAAGGGTTGCAAGAGTATTGGGCACAATCCAAGACAAAGGAAACTGCTACCCAGAAATCTCAGAATCGGAATAGCACTAGAGGTGGCAAAGGGAGAGCAACTCACAATTCTGGGTCAACAAGCCACTATACTCGTGGAAAACAACTTGTAAGTTTTTTTTAACATGTTTCGACATTTTGTAGATCAAAACTTAACTTCATCTTTGGATTAAAACATCTTGATTTGTTTTGAAGACTAAAAGAGATGGTGTTCCTCCTGATTACTTAACGTTAATGGAAGACACCCACACCAACAAGAAGACCAAGCAAATTCAAGACCCCTTAGCTAAGGAAGTGATTGAAAATTCTCGTAAGAGGATGGAGGAGTTTAGATTATCCCAACCTTCAGCCGATGGTGATGGCTTACCAACACCAATCCCAGCTGAGATGATTAACAAGTTCGTTCTTGAGGTGATCACACTTTGATTCAAATTGTTTTTTTTGCTTATGATTATTTATACGTTCATTTTGTTCTAATTGTTCTAAATTTCAGGAAACCCCACAAACCAAAGGTCGAATCTTTGGATTAGGAAAGGTGGCAAAAAGACTTCGTACTTCTTCGTCACCAATAGATGAGCGTAATCCAGAACTTCTTCGAGTCCTCCAAGAAAAAGATGAACGTATTGAAGCTCTTGAGAAGATGATGGAAAAAGAAAATGAGAAGAACAAGCTGAGAGATGAGGAGCTTGCATCATTCATGGCAGAGATGCGATCAAAGTTCCCTGTGAATTCAAGCTCCTAGACCTAGTTTCACAAGATCAAATTCAACATAATCTTTTTCTTTTTGTTTTTTGGGATGATTTGTGATATTATATTTTGGAGTTCTAATTTTATGAATATAAATGTTATCATGATATAAACTTTAGGAATGCAGTGCAATTATTTAGGCCGTTAGGAATATTATAATTTTACACGAAGTATGTTGTTGGACGTACGTTTCACCTTTGACCTTAATTACTTCAATTCTTAGACATTTATTAACTCTTCATCTATACTTAAGTTGCCGAACTGAAAAATAATACACCAATGTTAAAAACCAAGCAAAAAGCTACAATAAGTAATATGTTTCAATGAATAAACTAAACTTTTGATCTGTAGTTTATGTTATCAAGAAGGAAAGAACACATGAAATGTACATAGGTATATAATAAATCGAACACAAGGCATGATGAGTCTGTTGAGAACGATAAATAAGATAAATGCGATTTTATAAGAAGTATTTCAAAACTAAAAGTTACTGAAAACACTAATAGTGTTTTACGTGTGGCTAAACTGGCCACAATTAAACAATATCCTTGATTTGGCAGCAACAAAGATTGCTTTGCAAATCGAACTAATGCCTTCTTTCATACACAATTAGAAGTATATACGAGCTTACCGTAGATGTAAACTTTTTGTACGAGAGACTTCATCTACGAAAATATCTGTGTACAAGAATATGGTGTATCAATACAATAAAAACACAATGTTTCTTTCCAAAGCTTGACACCTCAGCTTCTGTATTGAAACAGGTGTTGACACCTCAGTAAAATCAACAACCTATCAAATTATAACAATTAATACATGTCAGCTTTTCTCATTATGTGGACAAAGCAAATCAAAAAGCTTTGTAACACTGCGTTTAATCAGTTGCTGAATTTATGTTCTTCGTCGCCGTCGTACCAACCTTCGACCGATCGTTAGTCGATTGATTGATTGCTTGTGGTGGATTTCACAACAATGGAGTACGTAAACCCAGAAGGTCTTCGATTTGATGTCGCCAATTCAATGAGGTATGTTTCCCATCTCTCTATTCCTTGTCTTTGTTTGCTGATTCCTTGTCTTTGTTCGATTCAACGATATACTTATATATGAACACAAAATTTCAACTTTGTTTTTAGTTCTGGTGTTTTCGAGATGGGCAATACCAAAGAAATTGCAGCTGTCTATGGTCCAAGAGAGGTACTTGATTTGACCTATAAAGATTGGTGCTTCAGTTGTATATAATCCAGTGAATTAAGCGAAATGGTTTATTTCTGTTGGTTTTAATTGTATGTATCTATCTCGGTGAGAGAATTTTATCTCCGACGGAGAAGCCAAGTTGCATATCTAATCTTAAGCTGATCGGAGATTGGAAAGTGTTGGTGCACGCAGATCTGCTATATTATATTGCTTCATCGAAGATTCTGAGGTTGACTAAGTTTGAGCTTCTCTGTGAATTGTCTCTGTGATCTGTATCATTAAAGAAACAGAGGANATTAAGCAGGTGTTGACACCTCAGTAAAAATCAACAACCTATCAAATTATAACAATTAATACATGTCAGCTTTTCTCATTATGTGGACAAAGCAAATCAAAAAGCTTTGTAACACTGCGTTTAATCAATTGCTGAATTTATGTTCTTCGTCGCCGTCGTACCAACCTTCGACCGATCGTTAGTCGATTGATTGATTGCTTGTGGTGGATTTCACAACAATGGAGTACGTAAACCCAGAAGGTCTTCGATTTGATGTCGCCAATTCAATGAGGTATGTTTCCCATCTCTCTATTCCTTGTCTTTGTTTGCTGATTCCTTGTCTTTGTTCGATTCAACGATATACTTATATATGAACACAAAATTTCAACTTTGTTTTTAGTTCTGGTGTTTTCGAGATGGGCAATACCAAAGAAATTGCAGCTGTCTATGGTCCAAGAGAGGTACTTGATTTGACCTATAAAGATTGGTGCTTCAGTTGTATATAATCCAGTGAATTAAGCGAATTGGTTTATTTCTGTTTGTTTTAATTGTATGTATCTATCTCGGTGAGAGAATTTTATCTCCGACGGAGAAGCCAAGTTGCATATCTAATCTTAAGCTGATCGGAGATTGGAAAGTGTTGGTGCACGCAGATCTGCTATATTATATTGCTTCATCGAAGATTCTGAGGTTGACTAAGTTTGAGCTTCTCTGCGAATTGTCTCTGTGATCTGTATCATTAAAGAAACAGAGGAGGAAGAAAATGACGTCGGGGACGAGAATGCCGACATGGAGGGAGAGAGAAAACAACAAGAGGAGAGAGAGACGACGGAGAGAAATGGCAGCTAAGATCTTCACCGGATTGAGAATGTACGGTAACTACGAGCTTCCTAAGCATTGCGATAACAACGAAGTTCTTAAAGCACTCTGCAACGAAGCTGGTTGGATCGTCGAGCCTGATGGCACCACTTACCGCAAGGTTCGTTTTTTTCTCCAATCTGGATCTCATTTTTTTTTTATCTCTTTGCTTACTCAGATTCAAAACAAGAGCATGCATTGGTATGTATATGCTTTCCTGAGTTGCCAGAGTTTCTGCAGGAGGTTTTCAACTATGTGATAAGTTCCCTTAATTGATAAATAAAGATGAAGATCGAACAAGAAGGAGAAGAGAAGGAGAAGGAGAAGAGAAGTGTATTCGGGAATCAGAGAAGGAGAAGAGAAGCTGATGATTCGTTCAATGTGTTAATTGTTCTTGTATATGATCCTTTAATAATTAGAAGATTTTGTGTGCTGGGGAGGATAACCTCGTGGCCACCCTTCTGTTATTGACAACACAATGCTTCTTAAGAAGTTTGCTGGTGAAGGAGGAGAAAGGGTTGATGTGCAAAAGCTGTTTGCATACATTGGACTGTTTACACTTGTTGCTCTCTGGTGGCTTGGTATAATAATATCTTCCATATTTTAGTTTTGCAAGTGTATCATCCAAAACATAACATATGAGACAGGGAATTGTTTGTCTCTTGATCAAAAGTTTGTGTTTTTGGTTGTTTGTTTTCAGTGTGGCCATTAACAGCACTCGGGATGAACCCAAGTTTACCATACCACACTCTAAAAGTTGATGAAGTTGTCTTAGCCAACGGTTTTGTTGGACGTGTCCTCTCTGACTATTTTTGGTACGTTACAATGATTCTATGTTGTCAGCTTGATGATTCCAAGTCTCAAGCATTTAGCGACAATTTTTCCAAAAACTTATCATCTACAGAAACCCTATCATTAGAAATATACCACAGCAACAACAACATAAAAAGGAACACTAATCTGTCTCAAACGCAAAAGCTGGAGAATCTTCTTGGTCTTAGGGTCAATGGCATTGATACTGCAAAATAATTCAAGGAACAACAGATAGGGACAACAGATACTCTCTTCTTTAATTTTTCTTCTTCTACTTATTCTTCTTATTGTCGAATGGGGATCAGAGGAATCAAGCACCAAGGATTCCAATCTACCCAGCACGAACGGGAAACATAATCGAAATCCGCTAGAAGACAATCTTTTCAAATTTGTCAATAACAAAAAAAACATCACGGTTAAACAAAATAAGAAAGAGCTCCTGAATTGGACCGACACACAATGGGCTTTTTATTTCTACCATGTTCGAATACTTTCTAAATAAACCAAGTAATCAGTTCTACAGTAAAATAAAATATTAACAATAGAATATATATGTCAATACATAAACCAACAACCAAAATAAAGTAAAAATAACAACATAACAAAACAAACAACCTCCAATACATCGTAAACAATCAACACAACCATAACACTATACAAATCCAACACAAACATACAAAAAAATACACAAAACAATACATAATAAAAAAGAAAAAAAACCACACACAATAAATAAATTACACACAACAAACCAAAAAAAAACATAAAAAAAAACATAAAAACCCTCCCCGCGGCGTAGCGCGGGTACTATCCTAGTTAATACTAATAGCATTAGAAAATAGCAAGATATACTAATAACAAGAATATGGTGCCGTACACAAATATCTGTGTACAAGAATATGGTGCATTAATACTAATAGCATTAAAAGATAGAAGATATACTAATAACAAGAATATTGTGCATTAATATCTGTGTACGCTCGACATCTTTACGTACAACTTCTTAATGTGTAGCAAATAAAGATTTTTTTGGAGTTTGTGGCTGATAACTCTCTAATTTACCTGTTTTAGGCACTTTTTTTGTCCATATTCTGCATTATATATACCTTAACCTTAGCATTTTAGGTCATTAATTGTAGAAATTTGCATTTAAGCCATTTAGGGTGCTGCATTCTTGCATTTGTGCATTTTGGATGAAAACAAGTGTCTTAGAGCCTAAAATGGGGAAAAACAAGGTCAAATTCGAGCATGTACCCGAAGGAGCTATTGAGCAAGAAGAATAGTCTGAACCTCAACCCGATCAAGGAGGGTCTAGGAGCAGGAAGAACAACCCGAAGACCTACCTGAGGAACTACCCGACCATATTTTAGAGCACTGCCTCGAGCAGACCCTCGGGCAGGACGGAGCAGCTAGGTTAAAAGGGTTTCCATATGTAAACTCCTCTCTTCTTCCTCTCGCAAAGGGACGCCACAGACACTCAGAACAGAGAGCGACAGCCTCCGAGAGAGATTTTGAGCGACTCAAACGCTTTTTCCACTTTGTTAGGATTCAATTTCATTTCTTTTTGGTATTCTTTTAGTTTTTCGATTATGTACTCTACTACTTTTATTTTTATTTTCAATACAATGCAATTCACTTTCATTTGCGTTTTTGTGCTTTCTACTATGAGATCTGAGTAGTGAAACGAAGTTTCTAGGGATGGGATAGACAAATATGTGTTCTTGATCGGTTAGGATGTCTTAGCTTAATTGTTTAGGTTATATAAATTCATTTCTAGATTGGTGTTCTTAATGTTAGTTTCAGACCGAGAGGTTGAGATTAGATCTAGGTGGTTTTGCCATCGAGAGATGTTGTTGAAATGCTTGAATCAATCAATGCTAGAGATTTACTCACTTAGCCTAAGAGATTAGATGTGTAAGGAGTTTATTGACAATAATGAATCGGTTTGTAATGCATGTTTGGTCATGTTTCTCCATTAATAGTTAGGTAGGGGAGTAGCCAAGGTTGATTGTTTCTATCACGAGAGTGTTTTAACAAGATTTAAGAGATTCATTGTCTAGGGAATATTTGCTTGAGGCATGTAGGACATCCTATACTGGTTAGGAACACTTATGAGTCGATTACCCCATCCTTAGGAGCTTTCTTCTCTTGATTGTTTAACTTTATTCAATAACTCGACCCCTTACCCGAAATGGTACTCGATCACCAGCTTCGTGTATACCTTCGAGCTGTTCATCCTTGACTTCTTGATCCGATCACTCCACCCGATCCTGTACTCGAATGCTTGCATCAAGTGCTTAGGTCATGTGGTTCTTGCCTTTTTATTTAGTTTTGCTTATTTTAGGATTGTTAGATAAAACCCCAATTATTGCTTGGCTTGACTTGCTTGTTTCTGATCTTATCATATCTGCTAGCATAACAACCATTTGGATTGATAACCCTTTGTACTACAACTGCATAGGGAATTGATACCCTCGGTGAAAATCTTGTTATCAATGGCAGTGGAATAAATTGGATAAAAGTAGACCATTTTGGATAAATACCATCCGTGAGATAGTAATCCAACTTGTACTGGTGTCCGTTGACACTGTATTTAACTTTCGGAGCTCGACCGTTTAAAATATCATCAAAAACAGGAGAGCGCTCAAAAATATTTATATCGTTTAATGTACCTGGAGGCTTGAAAAAAGCATGCCAGATCCAGAGATCTTGCGAAGCTACATCCTCTAAAATGATTGTTGGCTTGCTAGAACCACATGTATATTGACATTTCCATGCGGTTAGACAATTATTCCACTCCCAATGCATACAATCGATGCTTCCTAGCATCCCCAGAAATCCGCGTAGCTCTCCAATATCAAGTAGTCGTTGAAGATCTTCTGGTGTCAGTCTTCGTAAGTACTCATCTCCGAAACAATTTATGATGGCTTCAACAAAATTCTCCAAGCATGAGTACGCCATGGTTTCAGCAATTCGGAGGTATTCGTCAACCGCATCATCAGCCGAACCATATGCCATCATACGAATTGTTGCTGTACACTTTTGTAGTGCCGAAAGCCCAACCTTCCTGTAGCATCTCTTCACTGTTGAAAGAATGGAATTTCATTTCCGAGTCACTCAACGATTCGCATGACCAAGGGCTTGTTCATTCTAAAACGGCGTCGGGAGATACGAGGAAAGTATGTCGCATCTCCACTAAAGTAATCGTTCCACAAGTGGGCGTGGCCGACTTCACGGTTTCTTTCATAGAAGGCTCTTTTTTTTTTGGTTTCTTCGGTCGCTGATGTTGACCCGGTGGACTGAGAAGAGTTTTCCAGACTTGATCAGAAACTTGGTCACAAACTTGATTAAAGCATTCATCAATTGTGTAATCTAAATTATTGTGGTAAGAAGATGCCATTTTGGAGAGAAATGGTAAAAGAAAAAAGAGAGAGTGTTTGATAATTTTGTGAATTGGTTGTGATAATTGTTGAACCACAATGGCATTCACGTTTTATAGACATGCGTGTGGTCTAAAAGCATTTGGACATATGTGGTGTTCAACGTTTCCAAAGTTTGTGGTATGCTGAAGAAAAAAACAAAACTTGTACTTGTAAAAAATATGTGGTGTGGGTAGGTAAAATACAAAATACTAACTTGTACTTGTCAAAATATGTGGTCAAAAATACAATAATACAATGCTCTTCTTCCATTATTACAACAATACAATGTATGTGGTTAAAAATTTAACAATACAATGCTCTCCAATATGTGGTGCTCACGGAGAAGACTGTTGTGTGTGGTCAAGCTCAACAAGCACCAATGTGGTCACAGTCTCACGGGGAAGACTGTTGTGTGGCCCTTTATCCTAAAAAATGTAAGTAATAGTGGTTAAATACCAACCCACATAACATATCATATGCAAACTGAATCCCATTGTAAGAATTAGAGTAAAACTGATTACATAACATATTCAAACGAACCAATTACATAATTGTTCAACAAAGTAAAACCGACTACATAAGTCCGAGTACATAAGACAAAACAAAGTAAAACACAATCATCAAAGAAACCGATTACAAGAAAAATTCATCAATAAGTCCGAGTACATAAGACACAACAAAGTAAAACACAACTCGTTAATAAGTAAAACACAAACCGATTCAAACTGATGACAACATGTCATCAATAAGTTTGTCCTTTAAAGTTTTTTTTCTGACTCAGTAAGTGAATCTTTTTTTTGCAATGAGATTTTCAAGCATCACATGCTTACTATGCTTCTCTTTCATAGCAAACTCCATCTCTTTCAAAGCAAAATCCTTTTTCTTCATCTCATATCTCCTCTCAACCTCTTGCATCTGAAACTCCAACCAAGCTTTTGGGTCTCCCTCCACATCCACTTTAGTGTTGCTGTTCTTCTTGGCCTTTCTCTTTGCAGCCTTAACATCTGGAGGACGGGTCATCATTGGTTCAGCCTCGACATCCACCGGTTAGGAACTTGAAGGATCTGCAGAACCATCCACCCGTGTCCTTTTCACTCCAATTCCTTTAGAAGATGTGGACGCACACCACTTCTGATCATATCTAAGCTCTCGCTAATCATGCTCGAAGGCGAATTTCTTGTTGTGATCATTGAAGTAGATCTGGTTTGCTAGCTTCATAACGTCATCTTCATTCTGACCACTTGTTTTCTCCCTTTTCGCAGCCTCATAGCAACCTACGAACTTGCACACAGTGTCGTTGATCGTACACCACCGCTGCTTACAATGACTGGACTCTCGCTTTGGTCGGCCTACAGCATTCGGACAATCTGCAATATAATCCGCTATCCTTCCCCAGAAGGCTCCACGTCTTTGCTCGTTTGAAGTTATAGGATCCTTGCTCGTGTTCAGCCAAGCCCTGACAAGCATCAGATCATCTGCTGGTAACCATGTATGCCTTGCTCTGCAGTTACCAACTGGGGATGCAGCTGCAGGTGGGGCGCCTGAACATTGACTCTCATATGGAGAGTCAACAAGCATGTGGGTTTCATGTTGACTTTGTAGCAGGTCGAAGAAGCCAGGAGAGTGAGGATAGAGATTCATGGAGTTGTCTGAATCCATAGCCTACTTATTCGTGTGTATGTTAGAAGGAGAAGGAAGGGTTAATGTTGTGTGATTTGTGATAAAGGCTTACTGTTGTGTGTTTTGTGTTTTACTATCAAGTGAACCTTTTATTTATACAAAGCTCACCACTAGTTTACTTTTAAAACAAGTGAGTTTAATTTAAGTTTTTACCTAAACTACAACAACCATACATTTATCACATTAAAACAACCAACCTACCCTACACCATCCTTCAATAAGTCTGATGTAGATGCATTCATGAATGACTGACTCGAAAAGTACCTCCCTAATCAAGTACTAACTATATTTCTCACAACCAACAAACAAAAAGCAATCATCAATGACTGACTCGACTCTTGCCTAAACTAACACCAAATTAATTAAGAAAGAAGAGGATCATATATTACCTTGCTTCATGGCGAACAGGTAGCAGTCTCGATCACAGTCCATCATTGCAAGTTGGTCCACTTAACCTCAAAATAAAAGAGAGAAGTAGATCACTTAACATGCCCAAATGAAAAAAACACACTTCTCAAACTTTTTTTTGTAGAAACAAACTTCTAATTAATCATGCCCAAATTAAAAACAAACTTATCAATCTACCCAATGAGATCATACATAGTAAAAGATAAATCGAACAAGAACACAATCAGACCCATAGCTTTTTTGCTTCGTGGTAATCGAACAATAACACAAACTGAACCAAAGTTTTTCTGCTTTCTCGTAAACGAACAATAAAATGACAACTTCCACCAAAAATATGCATCATATCGGAACAGAGGCGAGGCAAGCAAAAACCCTAAATTCGAACAACCATCAAAGAACCCTAATTTGCAAACACAAACCCAAACAACCCTAATCCGTTTAACTAATCATAATAGATACTATTAAACTGATAAACTTACCCTCCGATTCCAATAGCTTCAATTTCATCCGAATCAATCGACTCCAAAATCAAATCTCAAACTATTCAATCTTGGAGTTGATTCAATATCCTCCGATTGCCGATCCGCAAATTTAATAACAAACTTTGCATCGGATATCCTCCGACCCCAATCTCCTTTTATTCGATCTCCTTCCTTTGTGAATTTTGGACTTCGATCAAGAGAGAAAGAGAGAGACAGAGAGATGAAAGAAAGAAATATTTGATCCGAAAAAAAAAATTTCTACTTCTATTGTTGGTTCAGCCAACGAATAAGTGACACGTATGATCTCTTATTCCATAAACGAGTCTACTAAATAAGAGGCTCTATTATATTTTTTTGATTTCTCTGATTTATTTTTTTACTTTTTTCAACCACAACCCCTCTTAAAACCCCCCATCAGGGATGACCTAACTAGAAAATGATCGCCTTCTAGAAAATGATATAATTTGTTTGCCATAATATTTCTTTAAGAAATATGATTTTGGAAAATTAAAGTTTTTCTTGGGTTACATTTCTTTTTTTAGTATATATATCTGATCTGAAAATTTATCACCTTATAGTTTCTCATCGTTAATATTATAACCGTTGAAACCCATTCACCCAATTTTCAAATGTGTATAAATGTGTGACATCATCATATCATCGACTAACCAAACCACTGTGAAAGAGTTCCCGTGAGAATCGAGTCCAGGGAGAGAGCAAGTTTTCGTCATGTTCTTGAGCCTTGGATTAGAGAGGTTGGGTTGTATGCTTGGCATAACTCATGCGGATTTATTGAGGTTTAATTGTTAAAGATTGCTAACAGAACTCAATCAAGATTCCGGTTCACTTTTTATTTGGATTATTTTTTTGTTTTTATAATTTTTGTTTATGAATATATTATTCAAAAGAAACATATATATATATATATATATATATATATATATATATATTATGTACATGGAACATTTCTGCTTTCAGTTCAGATTAGTTTCCTTTCATTTCAGAACAATTTTGATTCTAATTAATTATATATTTAAAGCTGAATTACATATATTATCCTTTTCATATTACTTTTGTTAAATGGTATATTCAGATTGCAATGGTTGTGATCGCAATGGTTCATATACAAATTCAGCCGAAAAGAATGTAAATTTCAACTAGATATAAGGTGATGTGAGCGCCAAACGGCTAAGCGGCTCGGACGGAGTTCGGAGTCGTGGGATGCTCAGGAAAACGGTGACTTTCCTCGGACCAAAGAAACACAGTGAAAGTATGATGAGGACGGATGATGGAAACGGGATTTGACGGCAAACGAACAATTAGAACGCCGATTTGGTAGAGCAGCTGCGTGATAGCGGTTGTTCGGACAGATGGACGCGGTAGCGGATGAATGGTACTGTGGAATCGGACGGCGGCTAGCGAACCGAGTAAGAAAATCGACCTCGGTTTACTAGAGAAAGATGGGGTCGAAGTGGAACACAACCAACGATCGGATGAACGCGGTGCAATAGAGACGGTATGGATCAAACGGCAGTGTACACGAGCGATGAGTAGCGTCGTACGCCGGCTAGAAGAAGATCGATCCCAGATCGGTTCTTCTAAGGTTTCTTTCAAGCCCAGTCCCGGACTATGTTGCGAGAAAGAGAGTTGAGACAAGAAGCAAAGATTCACTCTTTGGAAAATTATGATTTCATTCAAGTCTAAAGAGTCTAAGCAAGTGGTGTTGGAAGTTTAAATAGTGTAAGGGTTTAGAGGGAACTAGGGACACGCGGACTTGCTATGGTCCGCAAACATATGCCCTTGACACGTCTCCACAGACGGTGAACACGTTGCCCTCTATGTGGTTTAAACAAGGCCACACACGTCACACTATTCCAACGTTCACAAGGGAAGGATCTAGACAAAGTTCAAAACGCAAAGTTTAAAGAAAAGGAAAGAAAAGAAAGGCCATGTCCTTAGGCTAAGTGCGGATGACACGTCACTGATGTTAAACGCGGCGTTGCAAGCATCCTTGGGTTAAACGCGGTGTTGTGCGTTAGGACTCGTCGCCTCGTTAAAACCTTCTACGGTAAACCTCATGGGAAAAACCCGAAGTAAGAGAAAAGAGTAGGAGTCATGATCTTGACGTCTTTGGCGCCCTCATCCTTGGGTAAGGACGAAGGCCATACGGACGGTCTTGCTGATGGTTTCCTTGGCCGAGTTGATCTCTTGTTCTTCTTGGACAAAAGCTTGGACGAAGTGGTTGATCTTGTGTCTTGAAGTCCTGGATGAGCTCTTGGTCCGAGTGGTTGCACCGGGAATGATCCTAGGCATGCTTGCTCCGAGTTGTCCTGCGGGTGATATGAGTGTCCGAGAGGTATCCGAGTCCGGCTCGAGCGATCCTGGACGCGTGTCCGATCCAGTGCTCACAGCATAAGGTATACTTCTCTTTCAAATCCTTTAATCCGTCCATGAAAATTGATATTATTTTTATTTATTTGCATGAATGTCAAATTTTGTTCATAAAAAAAAATCCTTTGTAGTAAATGCATCTATAATTTTACATTCTTATAAACTGAAAAGCTGAAACTGAAAATACTGAAGTTGAGGCAAAGATGAAAGAGCTTATGAGTAGCTTAATTTTTGAAAAAAATACTAGAAACCCCTTACAGCATACCATTCCCGCAAGAGTCCTTCTAGACTTCCGTTACTACGGGTTGAGACTATGGACAACTGATTACGACCCATGCTATCAATTAAGTAGATTTGCTGAAGATGTTGGTTGCTCCCCATGTCGTCTTCGGTTCCTTTATCTTCATATCAATACATAGTGGTCTGGAATACATATCGTAGCATATATGATATTTGATATAGTCGGCCGAATCCTGAACCCAAAAGTACACTGAGGGCATCATTTAATCTATAAATAAAATCACCATGAATCCCGATCAGCCCTTCTTCTTCAGCCAGTGTATGCATGAGATGTAGTTTGTCAATATTCTAGTATGTGTTCACTTACCTACTCGAATATAGGAATAGGAAATGCAACTTCCTCTCACTCTTTGTTATTGCAAAGGAAAAAAAATAAATTTCAATATATTGCGAAAATATGCGTCAGTAATAAACGAGAAAATATGAACAGTAAAAAAGAAAGTAATCACTATAATTGGTGAGATTAAATCAAGGGAGATTCTCAAAAATAGCAAAAAATAAGGGGGTGTATTGAAACAATGATTTTGGAGAATTTTATGGGATTTAGGAAATTTGGAATTTTGATAGATTTTTGGAAAGTTGATATGATTTATGGTAAAATTCTTTCAAATCCCACCTAAAACTACGAGATTTGGATTTCTGTATTTTTAACTAAACAAATCCTCTCAAATCCTCCATAATCCCTAAAACTTATTAAAATCCAAATCCATAGCCGGCCGATAGACCTAACCAATGAAGCATCAGCTTGCGATCTTATATATTATATTCAAAATTCGACCCTATATTCTTAGAAGTTTCTTTGGTTTAGTGACATTGGGAGTGTTAACGATGACTCATGCATCATGAGTTCGAGCCGCCTAAAGCTCATTTTCATTTATTATTATTTTTTTTAATAAACATAAAAATATATATTTATTATTGCATAAAAATTCAGCCCACAAAGTTTCAATAAAAAAATATTTTTAATAATAATAGGACAAGGTAATAGTTTTTGCCTAAAACTCTAATTTTCTTTGGGTCGTCGGGCTGATAGACGAGTCTGATTTTTAAACTATACTTTTAAACTTCATCAATAGTGTCTTCTTTATGTATGGTGTGTTTTGTTATAATATAATGATTTATAATTTAAGCAACAGTGTGATCATTTCCAAATATTCTAATATCAACTAGCTAGGTGCTCAACAACCACGTTTTGATAGTATTTTAGTTAATAAAAAAGGCTTATGGCCAAATTCTCAAATGCAACAAAACATTAAAAACTGATATTAATCTTCAAAGCATAATTAAAGTTTATTAGTTGAAATTAAAAAGTACAAATCAGTCCGACTACAGCTGGAACCAATTTGTCCTTCCTAGTATTCCAATGAACATAGATTATATAGAGCCAAGAAAAACGTTTAATATTCAAAACTTTTTACTTAGTCTCTCGTGAAACTTCGTTTCTCCTACACAAATCCATGGAAACACCCGTATTATGATCGTCTAGAACCCTTATGTCGTCTGGCAAATCCGGCTCAACCTCACTCACTTGAAAGGCTGGAATATTCAGAGAGTCTCACTCCAAACTCTATGATCTGCCACACTTGCAAAGGAGAGATTTCGCAAAAGGTTGACTACTACTCTTGTTACTATTGTTGTATTTGCGATCTGAAATTTCATTTTGGTTGTGAGTTGTTGTTACCGGAGATTAGACACCCTTTTCATCCCTGTCACCCTCTTACCCTTATCTCACTAGATCTTGAAGTTCATAGTTCTAAGTTACCTCATTCACCGGGGACCGACGGATCCTCCGACTCAAGTATATTCAATGATGACGGTGACGATGATGAGAAGCATGAAAAATGCAAATGTTGTCGGAAACGTCTCGAAAACGTATACTATCATTGTTCTGTTTGCAAATTCAGCTTCAATGCTTCCTGTACAACATACCAACTACCTCTCACTATCATACCACCAAAGAGCCATGAGCATACCCTCACCCTCTTCCCTAAAAGGCTTCGTTTGCCCTGTGATGCTTGTGGTTTGTCTCTGGAAGATCACACCGATCACGTTTTTACATGTCATCCATGTAACTACATGGTTCATGGAACATGTATCTACTTACCCAGTGTCATTGAGATCACTCGTCACCCTCACCGCCTCTCTTTCACTCCCTCCCTTTCTCCTGGAGATTATCCTTGCGGGGTTTGTCGCAAATCTGTTGACATCAACTACGGGCAGTACTCTTGCACTAAAGGATGCCACTATGCTATCCATTCAAAATGTGCAACGAGGGAAGATGTATGGGATGGGAAAGATCTTGATGGAGTTCCCGAAGAAACTATTGAAGATGGAGATATTGAGCCATTCGTGAAGATTGATGAGAACACAATACAACATTTCAGTCATGACCATTATATGAGGTTCCACAAGAAAGGAAGTCTTGGAGATCAAGAAAGCAAGTTTTGTGATGCTTGCATTCTTCCAGTACTACCTTCAGATTGTTTCTACAGTTGTATGCAATGCAAATTCGTTCTCCATGAAACATGTGCATACCTTCCTCGCAAGAAAAGCCATCCGCTACACAAACACCCGCTTATCCTCCTCCCAACCCCTACTGAATTCTACTTATTCCCTCCAGATTTTTGTGTTTAAGACATGTTCACATGCAAAGGGTGCAAGCAATTAGGATGTGGTTTCGTGTATGAATGCCCTAAAAGTGATTGTGCATTTGTACTTGATGTAAGATGTGCTTCCCTTCCGGATCCTTTAATCCATGAATGCCATCCTCATCCCGTTTTCATGAACTTGACTAGAGGTGAATGTATGAGGTGTAAGTCAATCTCGAATTCCTCATTTTTCCTAGAATGTGTTAAATCCAATTCATTCTTGTGTCTCACGTGTGCTAATGTGCCTTCTGTGGTACATTACAAGTATGATAGCCATCCACTCACGCTTTGCTACGGACAAGAAGATAAAACAGATCTCAAATATTGGTGTGAGATATGTGAATCCAAATTGGATTCAAGGATATGGTTTTATACATGCGGCTATTGTAGGGTTACTCTCCATGTTACATGTTTATTGGGGCTAAACATGTACTTGAAGCCCCTAGTGACCATCAAAAATTACAATGATGTTGACGAGGAGATGGAAATTGCTCGCAACCTTAGTAGCTCTCGACCAGTTTGTGATCACTGTTCTCGTCGATGCCTAGATTCATTGGTATTTAAGTGCTCAAACTTAAAGTTTTGTACTTTAGATTGTATGCATGCTTCATGGATTGACGAGGCAGATGATTGATATGGAGATAAAATGAAAAGGCAGGAGAAGAGTAGATCATGATCTTGGTACTTTATTTTGATGTGTTTTTACTTTCCAGCTTCTTGTTTTGTTATGTATACACGTTTTACCAAAAATGTGTTTGTGCTTTCCTCTCCAAGATCTGTAATATTATTACGTGTGTCTTTGATCGGAAATTGTGTTTCATTTTTAATACTACTAATATAGTTGTTGCGTTTAACGCGATCAACATTGAAGTGTTAATTGTATGTCAGCCTATCCATAAATGATCGAACAAAGCCTTCTCATGAAGGTTCATATAGGTCACATAATGGCTTCTTCTCGAAATCTCCAACAAAATGTAATGATAGTTCCAAAGGCATCAACATAGTCTCCAGCTCAAATGGTACGAAAATTACCAATTTACCAATTGACCATGTCGATTAAATATGCACGTAAAGTAATACTGGTTGTGTAAAAAAAAACATTAATTAAAAAAAAAAGACAGGTTGCCATGTGATCATTAGTCATCATGTTGGCAAAAGAATCTGAGTCCTAGGTAACAACCTTGAAGTTGTATCTGTTCTTTCTCACATTGTCATAGGACCACTCTGACCAAAGGGCATTTTTATTAAGCAGGTGCGAAATCAATAGTAATTCTATTTATTTAGAAGAATCGGTTTTAAATATACTTTATCACAGATAAGAAAAAGAAAAAAAAATCATATATCTATGCGGCTATGCCTTATATGATCCTATTCAAAGGTTTTTTTCTCTCTATATGATTCTCATAAAAGAAATATTCTTTAATTTTTATGAATTTTATTTAACGATTAGTTTGGAGATATAAATATAGTTCCTTTTTTTCCTAGTCAGTTTTACTATTTATGTGTGCTCATATTGATTATTTGTTGAGTCCACTCAACATGCACGTAGTTGAGTTTGTATAAATATAGTTCCTTTCCTAGCATTCGAAGTATTCGACAACTTCAATTTGAGTAAAAATATGAATTTTCCTATTATTCTAAATTTTATTACTAAGAAAAAGAAAACAAAAAGATCCAAATATTAGAAACAAACAAAAATCTAAAAAAAACTTTAATTATTCCACAATTTTGCTCCAACTGGCTTTTACAACAAAAAAAAGAAAAAGAAAAATAGCATTTTTAATTTTAATTTCACAAATAATAGTTTCCACATGGATAATATAATATTTGGTTTGTTCGTCTTTATTGCATTTCTAATGAACTCAATTCATGTTTCTTCGTCCGGTGTCGTCTTCGTTTATCTTCCTTCATGGTGTTCCTCTAAAGCTCAAGACCAGAAGACATGTCCTTCGTGTAACGTTTTCTTCCTTTTTATCTCTAAACCTTCCCATTTGAAAACTCCATTGCTTTAATTTTTGTAATTCTGCTTTTCTTTTTGTAGAAGACTCTTTGTGAGGTCAGGAGAGCTAGTTATGCTGCTATATCTGTTTCTCTCTCATCTGAGGATGAGTCGTTCCAAGCAAAGGGAATTGATTTCGTGGAGAATCGTGGGATTAGACCTAATCATCAAACTTTGATATGGCTTCTTGAGGGATGTTTGAAGACGAATGGGTCTTTGGATGAAGGGAGGAAGCTACATTCGCAGATTCTGAAGCTGGGTTTTGATAACAATGCTTGCCTCTCTGAGAAGCTTCTTGATTTTTATCTTTTCAAAGGAGATTTAGATGGTGCTTTGAAAGTGTTTGATGAAATGCCTGAGAGAACGATTTTTAAAGGAGTTAGCTTTTCGAAATCTGAGTGGGAAAGTGTTTGGTCTTTTTGGGAGAATGGTTGATGAGAATGTTACTCCGAATGAAGGAACCTTCACTGGTATTCTGGAAGCATGCCGTGGTTGTGGTAGTGTTGCTTTTGATGTTGTTGAGCAGATTCATGTGAGGGTTATATATCAGGGTTTGGGTGGTAGTGCAATTGTGTGTAATCCTTTGATTGATTTGTACTCCAGAAACGGGTTTGTGGATTTAGCTAGAAGGGTTTTTGATGGGTTACATCTGAAGAATCAAAGTTCTTGGGTTGCAATGATATCTGGGCTGTCTAAAAATGAATGTGAAGCAGAAGCCATTAGATTGTTCTGCGGTATGTATGTTTTAGGTATCATGCCAACACCTTACGCCTTTTCAAGTGTTTTTAGCGCGTGTAAGAAGATAGAAAATCTTGAGACTGGCGAGCAACTTCATGGGCTCGTATTGAAGTTAGGGTTTTCCTCTGAAACTTATGTTTGCAATGCGCTTGTATCCTTGTACTTTCATTTGGGTAGTTTGATATCAGCAGAACACATCTTCAGCAACATGTCACAGAGAGATGCGGTTACTTATAACACTCTTATCAACGGGCTTTCTCAGTGTGGTTACGGTGAGAAAGCTATGGAATTGTTCAAAAGAATGCAGCTTGATTGGCTTGAACCAGACAGCAATACTCTTGCGAGCCTTGTGGTTGCAAGTTCAGCCGATGGAACTCTGTTTAGAGGACAACAGCTACATGCATACACAACTAAACTTGGTTTTGCTTCAAACAACAAGATTGAAGGTATGCAAAATGCTCTGATATTGAAACCGCCCTTGATTATTTTCTTGAGAGTGGGGTTGAAAATGTGGTTCTGTGGAATGTTATGCTAGTTGCTTATGGTCTATTAGACGATTCAAGAAATTCTTTTAGGATTTTCAGACAGATGCAGATAGAGGAAATTGTTCCAAATCAGTATACCTACCCGAGTATTTTGAAAACTTGCATAAGACTTGGGGATCTTGAGCTTGGAGAACAAATCCATAGTCAGATAATAAAAACTAGCTTTCAGCTCAATGCCTATGTTTGTAGTGTGCTCATTGATATGTATGCTAAATTAGGAAAGTTAGATACAGCCTGGGATATCCTTGTAAGGTTTGCTGGGAAAGATGTTGTGTCTTGGACAACAATGATTGCAGGTTACACGGAATACTGTTTCGACGACAAAGCTTTAGCAACTTTCAGGCAGATGTTGGATCGAGGGATCCGGTCTGATGAAGTTGGATTGACAAATGCAGTTTGTGCATGTGCTGGTCTTCAAGCCCTAAAGGAAGGACAGCAAATTCATGCTCAAGCTTGTGTATATGGTTTCTCATCCGACCTGCCATTTCAAAATGCATTGGTTACACTTTATTCTAGATGCGGAAAGATAGAGGAAGCATATCTAGCATTTGGACAAACTGAAGCTGGAGACAATATAGCATGGAATGCCTTGGTATCGGGATTTCAGCAGAGCGGAAACAATGAAGAAGCACTTCGTGTCTTTGCTCGAATGAATAGAGAAGCAATTGACAGTAATAATTTCACGTTTGGGTCTGCTGTAAAAGCTGCTTCGGAGACAGCAAACATGAAACAAGGGAAGCAGGTTCATGCTGTTATCACCAAAACCGGATATGATTCAGAAACAGAAGTTTGCAATGCTTTAATCTCTATGTATGCAAAATGTGGGAGCATTTCTGATGCAAAGAAGCAGTTCCTTGAAGTCTCCACAAAAAATGAAGTTTCTTGGAATGCGATAATTAATACTTACTCGAAACATGGATTTGGTTATGAAGCGCTAGATTCTTTTGACCAGATGATACAGTCTAATATAAGGCCTAATCATGTGACGTTTGTGGGAGTTCTATCAGCATGTAGCCACATAGGACTAGTGGGCAAGGGAGTTGAATACTTTGATTCCATGAACACAAAATATGGTTTATCTCCTAAACCGGAACACTATGTGTGTGTAGTGGATATGCTAACCCGAGCTGGTCTTTTGAGCCGGGCGAAAGATTTTATCCTGGAGATGCCTATAGAGCCAGATGCGTTGGTCTGGAGAACACTTTTGAGTGCTTGTGTGGTTCACAAGAACATAGAAATAGGAGAGTTTGCTGCACATCATCTCCTAGAGTTAGAACCTGAAGACTTGGCAACATATGTACTTCTGTCAAATCTGTATGCGGTGTGCAAGAAATGGGATTCTAGGGATCTTACAAGACAAAAGATGAAAGAGAAGGGTGTGAAGAAAGAACCAGGACAGAGTTGGATTGAAGTTAAAAACTCAATTCACTCTTTCTATGTCGGTGACCAGAATCACCCGTTGGCAGATGAAATACATGAATATTTCCAAGATCTTACCAAACGAGCATCTGAGATCGGGTATGTGCAAGACTGTTTCAGCCTATTGAGTGAACTGCAGCAAGAGCAAAAAGATCCAATGATTTTCATTCACAGCGAGAAACTAGCCATTTCATTTGGACTCCTTAGCTTGCCTACAACAATGCCTATAAATGTAATGAAAAACTTACGCGTTTGTAACGATTGCCATGCTTGGATAAAGTTTGTATCCAAGGTATCTAATCGAGAAATCATAGTGAGGGATGCGTATAGGTTTCATCATTTTGAAGGAGGTGCTTGTTCATGTAAAGATTACTGGTAAGAAGACCTAGAGCCTGGCAGCTCACTCGCCTCTTTTGGGAAGGTCAAGTCCCTGTTCCAAATTTTGAGCTTTAAAGTTATTCACATGCTCTGGTGTTCGCCCGAACAAGTAGGTCATGGACCAAAGCTTACGGGTAAGCTGAGTCCATAATGATGATGCGATACATACTTGAGCAATGTTCTCTTACTAAAACTTGCTTATTCAGTACTCATGTTCTCTTTCTGTGTATTATACAGGAGTCGATCCTATGCAATGGAGACCATAGATAACTGGAGAAGACGAATGACTCCTTTCTTTTTGGTAAAGTAATTCTCACTATTCTTCAAAGCCTATCTCTTTATCTTTTTGGTTTATATAAATGTATATATACGTGCATCTATGGCTATAGATTGATGAATTGTTGATTGAGCGAAAGTGTTTAAAATGATTGTAAAGCTCCTATGTTGTCAAGAAACAGAGTCTCTTCATTCAGATGATTGAATGATGTGCTTCTGAATTATAAATGAGTTATATGGGGTGATATTTGGTAATTCCAGGGGTTTTCAGCTGCTATTACACCAATAACTGGCTTATAAAAACAATGTTATGTTATGTGAAATGATATTATGACCATCTAAGCAAGATAGAGCTTTGAGCTAATTATTTGACGAACGAATTTGCTTTTTGGTTCAGTTTTTATTAACATGACTAGCCGATCATGTGTTCCTCTTTGTAAGATGATTTGTGTTCTCTATTAAGCCTGATCAGTTCCATAACAGTTTTCGTTATTGCAAGCTTACATACATAAAACACAAGAAGAATTGTACAAGTTAGACAAAATTGAACATGGAAGAATTTTATAATTTAAACATGGACGTGTCATTGACTGGTACGAAAGGAACAGTATAAATGGAGAACAAGTGAATGAATTGAATAAAAAAAGACGAACTGAAATGAATATGGAGGAACTCAATGAACAATTAAGAAGACAAAAATGCATAGAAAGAATATAATTAATCTGTGTTGCATGAAAACTAAAACGGATACGCGAAAACGGAAAACAAACGCTTTGGAAACGTATATACTAGAATACTAAACATCAACACCATTTTTGATATTTTAACTAAAAGATAAAGATTTCTATTTTATACAGTAATTGTATTAAGTTAATATTTTCATAACATTGTAAACTATTTTTACTAAACTTTGAAATGGTCATTTAACAATTAACCCGTGTGATACACGGGTTTTAGTCAAGTATAATATATATAATTGGTTAAAATAGCAAAAACAAATATCTAACAAATATTAATTTTCCTCAAAGCTCAAAAGTAAATGAGTTAATTAGACAAAAGTAAAATAACAAGAAAGGTATATTTGAGAACTATTGAAATATGAAAAAGCTTGAAAAGTTCAAATACAAACCAAAGCTAAGAAACATGATTGAGAAACAAAGAGAACACACACATTCTGACTCTAAAAGAACCACAACGACAATTAAAAAAAAAAGATAGATAAACAAAGAAAAAGAGAAGAGATTTCCACTATTTTAAAGTATATATCTTTATTTAAAATTAATGTTGTTTTACTCTGGATAAGAAAACAAATTTCATTACATAATCCTAATATAACATTTGATAAGAAAACATTGGGATTCTCTTTTAATTAATGTTTGGTTGACAAAAAAACAACATCTTAAAATTTTTAAACAAAAAAAAATAAGAGTCAAAATGTTTGTAAAAATATGGTAAAATAATTTAACTGAAAAATTATAATTAAAATGTTATAATGATGCTTATATAGAAGGAAATCTATAGTCAACATTTAATTTCTAGAATAATTTTCAAACACCACTAATTAGTATGATGTACAATACTGGAAATAATGTGGTCAATAAAATTATTAGTATTAAATAATAGTTAAATCATTAATTCAGTATATTGACCAAAACCACAAATTTTGAAAGAAATATAATTTTTGATGTGCAAATAGTTCAATTCCATGTAATAACACAACCACATAGAGATTTTAACATGTGGTGGTTTAATCTGGGTTTTAGTTTTGCTTTACTAATTTGGTTTTAAAAGAATAATCATTGTAAACCAAAACCAAATCTAGTATAGTTTGGTAGAATTTTAATTTTAGCTTTGAATTAATTCTTAATCAAATTAAGAAGTTATATTTACTATATAGATCTTTTTTTAATTATTCATTATCATTCAAAATCAGTTATGGTATTATTATATTTGAAAAGTAACTATTTATCCAAATCAAAGGAACATTTCAGCTTTTGGATTGATATTTTCAATTTAGTTTAGATTGAAAAGATTGGTTTATCTTAGTCAACCCAAGAAACATTCAACACTTTTTTTTAGTAAATAGTAATTAATTTTACATCTTACTAAAAATCTTATCATCCACCTTTGACTAGTATCAATTTCTAAAATCTTATCTCTTTCATTTCAAGTCTATTTAAATCAATTCGCGCATTTTTTCATCACATATCAAATAACAATTATACTTCAAAAAGAGAGAGATTGAAATCAAATAGTGACCATGTCAAAGCTAAAACTTGCATGGGTAGAGAATGACAAGGCAAGAGCAATAACTTTGAAGAGAAGGAGAGAAGGATTACTAAGAAAGGTGAAAGAGCTATCTATATTGTGTGATATATGGGTCTGTCTAATCATTTTCAGCCCTAACGAAGTCGAGCCAGTGGTGTGGCCATCTGCTGAGAGGGCTCGTGACCTCTTAAACGATTTCTTTGCCTTACCAAAGTTCGAGCAAAAGAAGAAAGAGACGAGTGTCGAATCATTTCTGAAGAAGAAGACAGAGGCCGTTCATAAACAATTGATGAAGAGTAATAAAAAGACGAAGGAGTATGTCACTGATGAGTTAATGTTACATTTACAACACGGTCGTGGAATTGAAGATCTTAACTTGACTGAGATCTATGCATTACTATCTTACTCAAAAGAGAAAATCATACTTTGTAGGAAGAAGTTCAATTTCATGCAGTTTTCTCCTCTTCGCGATCCACTGGTGCTTCCAATTGAGGTGCAAGTCAAGCAGTTGACGATCACAACAAATGATTCTTTTGTAGGAGGCGGTCAAGACGATGATAAAACTGAGTTCGATCCCAAACCACTTGAACATGTAAGTCATTGTCCATACCAAGGAAGTAGTAGCAATGGAAACGCTAGTTTGGAGATGGAGCCTATTTATCCCTTTGCGACGTGTTTTCATGGTTTGGTTGGGTCTGCCTCTCAACAATTACAACATCGTAACATGAACAATAATCCAATAATGGCTATGAATCAACCAAAACAATACCTTTTCGATTTCATGAATCGCGAGCAGGAAATAGAAGAGGAAAAAAACAACATTAACACACAAATTTACAGGGGCAACAACGGTATAGCGACCAATGATGATGTTCGCCAAGAGCCACCTCTTAGTGAAACAACCGTTAGAGAAGATAATGTTAATCTGATGTCGCTCGATATCGATAGGGATTGGCTGAGCTTATAATTATCATTTGTAGACTCATATAGTTGATATTATGTTTGATGAAAAAAAAAAACAAGTTGGTATTTGGTTCTAACTCTAAGTTTGGTATGAATTTATTTTTAAACTGTATTTTTTCTTTCCATTTATTTTAAGCAATTATGAACTTTTCTGATCTTTTTTCTTTGTTATTTTGAAATTGTGTTCGTTTATTTGTTTTTTTTCAGTTTAAATAGTTCTAATTATACAAATACTAGTATTGGGCTTGTACTACAAAAGTGTTATAAACTATAACTATAATACACCTATATTGTATATAATATTCTATAAAGTAAAACAAGAAATACTAAAGAGAGGGAGGAGAGGCTACGAGAGTGGAGGAGAGTAAAAAGCCTTGTATTATTATTGTCTCTCTTTCTCATGTTTGTACAACTCCTATTTATAAAGGAATAAAAAAGTTATGATTCATACCACTTATTAACTTGGTAATGACAGATGTAAAGGTGTGATGACATGTGTTAATGGATTAATCACACTTGTTTTACAACACTCCCCCTTGATTATCCATCATCATTTATGAATTACGTATTGCCTCATTAAAAACCTTATCATGGAAAACCCATTGGGATAAAAACCATGAAGATGAAAAAAGAATACAATGACGTAAACTCCCTCTCGAAAAGACTTTAACGATCTCGTAGATGACACATTCAAATATTGTGAATATCCTTTCTGAATGTTGAAGTAGAAAAGACCTTTGTTAACATGCTTTGTAGTTTCCAACGAATAGTGATGCAATCTCCCCCTTCATCATTGACATTCTCCATTGAGGTCGATATTTTGCGTGTTATTTGCTGTCTCGTTAAAAACCTTGTCATGGAAAAACTCAGCGGGATAAAAACCATGATAAGGAAAAAAGAGTGCAGCCACGTAAATCATCATATTATCTCCCTTTGTAAGTAACTCTGCAACATTGTTACTTGAGTTGATGGACTGTCTATCAACTTCTTTATCCTTCTCGAATTCTTGAGAGTAAGAGAGGAATATATCTTGTTTTGTCGTTCTTGGTGTAGCTTCCTTAGAATTGGGTGACATATGCAACAAAGTCGTCAAACAGAGTTGTTGCCTTTCGGTTGCTTCTTGTTAATGGGTCTCAACAAGCATTAACTAGTTGATGATGATCGAACCCTGAGTTCAAAGTTCTTCGCTAACATGTTACGAGGCTCCCGTCTTTGGCAGGTAACTATTGGTTGACGTTCGAGCATCATCTGATCCATTATAGATTCTTGATATGGCATATTTGGCATGACTTGAATAAGCGACAACCAAAGTATGTCACTAAAACGTCACAAAGTCGTTGTTTTGCAGTATATCTTTATATAGATCCAATATATATCTTCCATCTGCAAAAACAACTAAACCAAACTTGGGGTTTCTAAAATATATTAAACTCAAGTTAATCATACCTTTGCAATAGAAGATACGTTTTAACTCATCTCAAAATCTACTCATAGATAATGAATTATATGTTGTAAAGAGGTTAGTAGAAAATGCTATGCACAATTCATAAGATATATAGCATTTATGCATGATCTTATATGACTATATATATATATATATATTTGATTTCTATTAGAAGTGATTATTATAGCATCTATTTCGAAAGATGTTTACAAGATCTTTTATTCAAAATAACCCTTTAAGGGTTTTGATAATCATCAATAAGTTTTCGAGAACATAATTATGATATCATATATCTTTCGGGATAAGCTCTTCAAGCATCCTATGTGATGTATTTCAAGTCATCATATAACATCAATTTTCATTGATACAGGGTATTTTAACAAAACGTGGTGCGACATACCATTTTGTTATATATCATTATACCCTTTTGATGCTTGGACCACTAGTCAAAAAATTAACCGTCATTCATACAAGTTTAATATAGACTTGATTACCTCTTTATTGGCCAATAAATATATCTCTATATGCTCACAGAACGGAGATTTATGATCCTCATTAATCACATTATGCGATATAATATTTTTATTGTCGACATTATGTCTTTGGTTCCATATTTCCCATAATGACATGGTTAATCGAGATATCTTAAATCATTATATAAATGATTTTATTCAGGTACCTGATTTCGTTATTAACCATATCAATTGGTTTCTCTACTCCTCTTGAGGAGTATCTTGCTCCTCTTTAGGAGTCTATTTGCTCCTCTGTGGGAGTCTATTACCTCTTCTTAAAGAGTTCATTTTCTACTCTTTAGGAGTTCATTTGCTCCTCTTTTGAGAGTATAATCCTCTTTTTAATTTGCTCTTTTTTCTTTTCTAGGATTTTATTTATCGAATCAAAGTAGTCTATCAACTTTTATGTGTCATAGACTTAGTATGTCATCCGCCAGAGACATAATTTTATTGGAGCATTTTTAGCTAGGATGTGAGATTTCTTAGAACTTCAAGTTCATACTTATTTATGTGAGGATCAATAATTATATGAAATCTCATCCATCAGCTTTTTGCATTTGATTTGCAATATATGTTTTGAATAGTGATCGGTTGAACTTTTGAACTTTCAAGTTCATATTCATTATATTCTTTTGTTCAAGAATTCAAACTATTCAATGATTCTCCCATAATGACAGGGAACTTTTATCATCCAACTTGATGATATGCAAATCTTGCAATACGTACATCTCTCATAAGATGGCTCTATATTATTAGAGCGGAGACTCATCTCCCACATCTATATATTTCATCCTCTGTGGATGATATTTTTATGCGGTGTAGAAGAGCACTAATAATATATATCACACACACATAAGATTCAAAATGAGAAACATTTATTCTCCAACAATGAATATATAACATGGGAGAAATATTTCTTTATAAATTGTCGGTCTCATATACAATATTGACTACATGCAAAACTGCATGTTCCATGTTTTGACATGGAGATTAAATCACGAAGAACCGTTTTGCAATCTCTTGGGGTATGCTATGAACGATTCATTATAGCTCATTTCAAGAGTGAACATTATGGATGTTCCTCTTTATCACATGCGACATATATATGTGATAAACTAAAGGATATGACTTCACCAAAGTTATATCTCTCTGAAGTGTCAAATTCACCAAAGTTTATCGACTTATTGTCGATGTGGGATTCTTTGAATTCTCCTCCTCGAGATGATAACTCTGGGAGTTCATTCATCTTGTACTGATTCCCACATTAGGATCAACAACATACCGATTTCGGTTATGTCTATTATCTTAAATCCTTATAAGATGTGAGATTAGTATTACCCCATCTCAAGATGATGACTTTTACGTCCATTCACCTTTGACCGAATCTTATTTTTAGATTAGTTATATTTGGAGTTTAATTTGGGGATTTATTAAAGAAATCAAACCATCATATATATACAATGAGCTTGTTAATCCAAAAGGATGGTGAATGAGCCAACACTATATGATTCTGGAGGCATAGCCTGCTACAGAATTAAGGAGAAGTATATAACCATCGACTCCATAAACAATAAATAGAAATTTAAATGAATTTTAAATAAACTTAATAAATAAATTCAACGTTAATTAGATGTTACCTAAAATATGTATGAAGTGTAACGCTTATAACCTCATGGAGACATGCAATACTTTTAAAACAACTTTTGTTTCTCTAAACAAATTCACAATAATTTTTAATATCATTGATTGACCGGGATGGCTTGACCGGTAAAACTATGCTTGAAGCATTAGAGAATTTCATATTTCATATCATTTTGCCATATTTGTTTTTGCATGATATAACCATATACATACGTGTCTCCAATATGGTCGATCTTGCTATACCATATTTATTTATGGTCTTGTGACAACCCGTCCCACGGAACCCACTAGCCCCCCCCACTAGCTACCCTAACGGACCGTCTGTAGACCCTGCTAGCCCCCCGCTAGCCGTCTCAACTGACCCCAAGCTGGCCCTGCAGGGCATCGATCCTAACCCCTCACCATGGAATGAAACTATTCATCCAAATCCACCAGTAGGTTATTGGTGCGCCAGACGTTCCTCGAACCCTGGTCCCCACCCTTTAACGACCTTCCGACAGGACAAGTTGCCACCAATTGACCTGCAACTTGTCCACCAATTGGTGGCAACTTGTCCCGTGGACCCCACTAGTGGCAACGGGTTGTCACATAAACAGCTCAATTGGTGGCAACTTGTCCTGTGGGAAGGTTGTTAAAGGGTGGGGACCAGGGTTCGAGGAACGCCTGACGCACCAATAACCTACTGGTGGATTTGGATGAATAGTTCCTGTCCACGGTGAGGGGTTAGAATCGATGCCCTGCAGGACCAGCTTCGGGCATATGGGGGCAAGTTAGCGGTGGGCTATTGGGGTCAACTATAACTATAATACACCTATATGTGTATTGGGGTCAACTATAACTTTAATATGTTGTATTAGTTTATGTATATGAAGTAATTTCAACAATGTATATTCTACATTATGACTTGAATGTCATTATAAGATATAATTTTGTAAATTTAGTTTTTAAAAAGCAAGTTATTATATTATGAGTAATTTAATATATTGTTATACTTTTTGTTTTAATATACTTGGTTTCTTGAAATTCTTTCATATTATAGTGACATATTATTGACATTGCTATAACGAATCAAATTAGAGTGTTTATAGTTTCTAACTTTTATCTCAAGTGTCAATATTTTAAAAATATTTCAAAATAAATTATTTAAATTTTATTATATTATATAAAATTACACAATTCAACAAAAAAATATGAAATTGAATTTAAATATTAAAATTTTGACCCATTACTTAGTAAAACTTAATTAAATAGATATTATTTTTAAAGAATAATATTACTAAAGCTTGAATATCTTATTATATAAAGTTGGGTTTTGAAAGTTAGCCATTAACAAGATTTTGACATGTGTCAAATTATCAATCTGAGATTTTGACATATGTAAAAGTTAATATTTAATCGGAAGAATTTGATTACAAGAAAAAAAAATATTTGTTTTAAAAATATTAATAATATAAAAAGATAATTATCAAAAATTACAAAAATTAGAAAAAATTACAAATTTTTTAAATAATTGTAAGGAGATTATATATACATATATAAATATTTCATGAAATTCGAAATTATAATATTATTTACTTATTTTTAATTTTAAGTTATTAATTCTACAAAAAAATAGAAATAAGGATTAAGGAAAATATACTGTTAATTATTAATTCTAAATTTTGAAAATACTCACTTCTATATAAACATCAATCGTCTCATTTTTTTCATCTAACAAAATACTTTATTCAAAAAAAATGCTTTCAACTTTGTTTAATTGGAAATCTTTTTTAATGGGATGGTAAATTTTTCTTATTTTTTAAAACCAAAATTTTCTCCTACTTTCTCCTTTTTCAGTTGGGAATAGGTAAGATTAATATGTTGACCCAAAAAAAGATTAATATATGCGTCTTTTCCTAATACTATATTTTAAAATTTATTGTAGTATTTTTATATTGTTTTGTTTAATATATTTTTATCTTTGAATTATTTGGGATTCATATATTACCGTGCTTCTAATTTTCTATTATTTCTTTAATTATATCAAATTAATTTTCTTCTAATTTCTCAACATTGATTGGTTGGTCATAAACCCTTTTTTTCGCAAACATAATTGTTACCATTATTCATTTAATCCCAAAGAAAGATAACAAGTATAAGATCACCAACCTAATGGATGGATAAAATAGGCAAATTAAACACAAGCTTACAACAAACATTGATCGTTAGATTAGAAAAAACATAAATTGTTGTTGATAGATCCATAGGAGTTCAAAGACTGTGAGACACTGGTTTGCAGAAAGATTTAAAAGAATTGATTTGGCCACCTATGTCAGCAAAATGCATTTATCTTTTCGGTCAAGGGTCCTAAGAGAACTTCAAGATGGGTGACCTTCGGGAAGTTGGACGCAAGGTTATCTCCCCAAGGGAGAAGGCAGAGCCAAGGTTCTCTCCATGGTGGAGGAGGTTGGACGCAAGGTTCTATCCATAAGGGAGGAGGGCGGAGCCGATGTTTTCTCTATGGTGATCATACATTATTGTGATGATACATCATTGATTAGTATACTATGTAATATATTTTTTATTCGAAATATTTTTTGAGTTACATCATGGTGTGTTAAAGACACTTCCACAAATATATTGGAAAATTTAACATTAGTTACTATCAAAAGATTTTGTGACGTTAGAAAAGAGTCTTTAGTTTCTTTGGTTGTCGGAGCAAACCATTTTGAGATAGCTAAAAGAAGTGAACATGTTCTCTCCACACATGAGGAGGGCAGATCCGAGGTTCTCTTTATGGTGGAGGAGGTTCGACGCAAGGTTATCACTCCAAGAGAGGAAGGTGGAGAAGGTTGGACGCAAGATTATCTCCCCAAGAGAGGAAGGTGGAGCCAAGGTTTTCTCCATGGTGGAGGAGGTTGGACGCAAGATTCTCTCCATAATGGAGGAAGGCAAAGCCGAGGTTCTTTCAATGGTTGGTCATACACTATTGTGATGATATATCATTGATTAGTATACTATGTAATCTATTTTTTTATTCGAAATGTTTTTTGAGCCGATAATTTTATTAATGAAAAAAACTATGCAAAAGTGAAAGTAAAAATACATAATAGTTGGCTTAATGTGTTTATACATACATTTTCTAGGTGGTGGTAAAGAATATATTTGTAACATATAGTATATTTAGGTGTAAAAAATACGCTTTTAATGGTAACATACATAAAAGATTTGTAAATGGATATAAATTAATATATTATAGCAAAAATAAAATTTATATATTATATACAACAAATTTTAATATATTTTTGTTAAATTTAATTTTATTTACAAAACTTTAAACCCGCACATCGGGCGGGTCCTTATCTAGTTTTATAGATTGAACAGTTTATATTTGTTTTAAAAAATTCAACTTATGGTATATCTGGAAATAAAACTATTTTTAATTGTAATAAATAATAGGGCAATTGACAAATATAGCACAAATATATGTTTTTTTTCCAAGTGTAGCACCACATATATAAAGTTCCACAAATAGCATCATTTAAATTTAATTAATTAATATAATTTAATTATCCTTTCTTCCCTAAAACAATAAAACACAATCCTTTTGCGTTCTTCCTTATTGTTCTCTTCGCCTTGCCAGATTTACGTCGTCGGTCTCTCGTCGCCGGTGTCTCGCCGAAGTAGAAAGAGAGATTTGTATGATTTAGTCGAAAACAAAGAAGAAAGAGAGATTTGAGAGCACACATCTTTGATCTTGATTCTAAAGCTCAAGGTAAGCTATTCTCTGATGCTCAGGATTCTGGTTTCTGGGGATTTTAATTTGTCTGATTGAAACTTAGGGTGTGATTGATATGTGGTAAAATTCTTACGGTGTGCCCTTTACTAAATTGGAGATTCAATATCTCCAAAATTGGGTGTTAATGTTGGGGGAAAAAGTTTTAATTGTTCATCATACGTTTTTTTTTGTAAGAACTAAGAACTCGACTTCAGTGATTTCTAGATTCATTTGATAGTTGTTGGATTGTGATTTTGGANATAAGAGTAATTTGGGATAGTATATTATAAGAGCAAAGAAGAGTTCCAAACATATATGAAACACATTTTTGGAGAAAACTAGTATAAGAGTAATTTGTGATAGAGATTGTAAAAACATTGATTTAAATTCAGGAAGTATTTCATTAAATTCATGAAGACTTTCATGAACATATTTACTAATTTCAATTTAAATTCAGGAAGTATTTCATGAAATTTATGAAGACTTTCATGAACATACATATTCAGGATGACATTCATATTCAGGATGACATTGATAATATTTAGGAAGGACACCTTATCATTCATGATAGCCTTCTTTAATATTTATGAAGATACAAAATCAAATAGTTAGTCTTATATATACATAAAATTTCAAGATGTGCACAAAAAAAAAATCAAATATCCACCACTAAATGATGTAATATGTGATACATTATGGTAAAACATAAATTCAAAGATTCAAAACCTCATTTTAAAAATTTAGGAAGGAATTCATAAATATTTAGGAAGATATAATCAAATTTTGGGAATGGTTTCCTAAATATTCAGAAACCAAAACCATAAGTTCAAGACCATTATATGTTCATGAACCTGAATTCAGCTTTGTTGTTTTTGTCTGAATTCAGTGTAGTGGCAAAATTTGGAAACAACTGTATAACTTTTTTTTTCCTTACTCTATGATTCTGTTGTGAAATATGCAGAGCCGACGTAAGCTTCACGCGCCATCGTGACGTAGAAAAAACCTGAAGAAGAAGAATAAGCGCAGCCATGGGATGTGCGGCATCCAAGCTCGATAACGAAGATTATGTACGGTAATGTAAGGATCACCGCCGTCTCATGAAAGAAGTTGTCTACGTTCGTCATCATCTCACCACCGCTCACACCGATTATTGTCGATCTCTTCGTTTCACTGGATCTGCTCTCTCTTCATTTGCCTGCCGGTGATTCTCTCCATTCCATCCTCCTTATCTTTGATTTGAAAAGAAACAAGGGAATGGATGCTTGCTTTCGTCTGTCCCACCAGATCTGAAGCACTTGAATTCATATTGGTCCAAATTCTGAGATTAATTGAACAATGGTGATGGTGAAATTGGGAATGCTCCGTTATGTAATCGATGATGTGGTTGTCCGAACAATCTCAATTTCATGATTCCGGTTCAGAAAGATTGTTCTTTGCCAGTGCTGATCTTTTTAATTCGCAGCATCCATGTCGTTTAGACGAAGAAGATGACAAATATGTTGAGAATAAAATTGCAAAAGGATGACTAATTTTTGCATTTTTTAATATAATTATGTCAAATAATAATAAATATGCTATTATTGGAACATATGAAAATGTGTGTTAATAAAGAAAATTATTATGGTAAGTTA
>NC_025696.1:20611860-20613801 GCF_000633955.1 Camelina sativa
AAAAAAACTATGCAAAAGTGAAAGTAAAAATACATAATAGTTGGCTTAATGTGTTTATACATACATTTTCTAGGTGGTGGTAAAGAATATATTTGTAACATATAGTATATTTAGGTGTAAAAAATACGCTTTTAATGGTAACATACATAAAAGATTTGTAAATGGATATAAATTAATATATTATAGCAAAAATAAAATTTATATATTATATACAACAAATTTTAATATATTTTTGTTAAATTTAATTTTATTTACAAAACTTTAAACCCGCACATCGGGCGGGTCCTTATCTAGTTTTATAGATTGAACAGTTTATATTTGTTTTAAAAAATTCAACTTATGGTATATCTGGAAATAAAACTATTTTTAATTGTAATAAATAATAGGGCAATTGACAAATATAGCACAAATATATGTTTTTTTTCCAAGTGTAGCACCACATATATAAAGTTCCACAAATAGCATCATTTAAATTTAATTAATTAATATAATTTAATTATCCTTTCTTCCCTAAAACAATAAAACACAATCCTTTTGCGTTCTTCCTTATTGTTCTCTTCGCCTTGCCAGATTTACGTCGTCGGTCTCTCGTCGCCGGTGTCTCGCCGAAGTAGAAAGAGAGATTTGTATGATTTAGTCGAAAACAAAGAAGAAAGAGAGATTTGAGAGCACACATCTTTGATCTTGATTCTAAAGCTCAAGGTAAGCTATTCTCTGATGCTCAGGATTCTGGTTTCTGGGGATTTTAATTTGTCTGATTGAAACTTAGGGTGTGATTGATATGTGGTAAAATTCTTACGGTGTGCCCTTTACTAAATTGGAGATTCAATATCTCCAAAATTGGGTGTTAATGTTGGGGGAAAAAGTTTTAATTGTTCATCATACGTTTTTTTTTGTAAGAACTAAGAACTCGACTTCAGTGATTTCTAGATTCATTTGATAGTTGTTGGATTGTGATTTTGGAGATCTCGGATCATAATTTTGGCTAATGTTATGCACTGTAATCGACATTTTACAATGTGATCTTCTGATTTTTTCTGACTTGAATTTTGTTTCTACTCTCGGTTTTAATAGCATGAGATCATTGTTGTGGTAATCAAATCATAGAAAATCACAATCGTGTACACCATCTTTAGTCATTCGAAATTAGGTTGCTTTAGTTTGGCCATTCTCTCTGATTATGGTTTCGTAGACTTGTCAATTTGTTTATTGTTTTTTTTTTTACATTTCTCTAGTTTTATTTGTATAAACTATTCAATTTTTTTCAGGTAATTGGTTAGAGAGGTTGTGAGAGCTTGAGTGTAAACATATAGAGAAGCTTGGTGTAAACATTCTTTGTGGTTTCTTTGTTTTTGCTGTTAGAAAAAAAAAAAAAATAAAGGAGATTGCGGCAAAGAAGAGTTCCAAACGTATGTATTCATGTTGGTGGGATAGTCATAAATAAATGTATATATATGAAACACATTTTTGGGGAAAACTATTAAAAGAGTAATTTGTGATAGAGATTGTAAAAACATTTATTTAAATTCAGGAAATATTTCATGAAATTTATGAAGTCTTTCATGAACATATTTATTAATTTCAATTTAAATTCAGGAAATATTTCATGAAATTTATGAAGACTTTCCTGAACATACATATTCAGGATGACATTCATATTCAGGATGACATTGATAATATTTAGGAAGGATACCTTATAATTCATGATAGCCTTCTTAGATATTTAGGAAGATACAAAATCAAATAGTTAGTCTTATATATACATGAAATTTCAAGATGTGCAGACAAAAAATCAAATATCCACCACTAAATGATGTAATATGTGATATATTATGGTAAAACATAAATTCAAAGATTCAAAACCTCATTTTTAAAAATTTAGGAAGGAATTCATAAGTATTTAGGAAGATATAGTTAAATTTTGGGAATGGTTTCCTAAAT
>NC_025696.1:20614577-20630858 GCF_000633955.1 Camelina sativa
AACGTATGTATTCATGTTGGTGGGATAGTATAAGAGTAATTTGGGATAGTATATTATAAGAGCAAAGAAGAGTTCCAAACATATATGAAACACATTTTTGGAGAAAACTAGTATAAGAGTAATTTGTGATAGAGATTGTAAAAACATTGATTTAAATTCAGGAAGTATTTCATTAAATTCATGAAGACTTTCATGAACATATTTACTAATTTCAATTTAAATTCAGGAAGTATTTCATGAAATTTATGAAGACTTTCATGAACATACATATTCAGGATGACATTCATATTCAGGATGACATTGATAATATTTAGGAAGGACACCTTATCATTCATGATAGCCTTCTTTAATATTTATGAAGATACAAAATCAAATAGTTAGTCTTATATATACATAAAATTTCAAGATGTGCACAAAAAAAAAATCAAATATCCACCACTAAATGATGTAATATGTGATACATTATGGTAAAACATAAATTCAAAGATTCAAAACCTCATTTTAAAAATTTAGGAAGGAATTCATAAATATTTAGGAAGATATAATCAAATTTTGGGAATGGTTTCCTAAATATTCAGAAACCAAAACCATAAGTTCAAGACCATTATATGTTCATGAACCTGAATTCAGCTTTGTTGTTTTTGTCTGAATTCAGTGTAGTGGCAAAATTTGGAAACAACTGTATAACTTTTTTTTTCCTTACTCTATGATTCTGTTGTGAAATATGCAGAGCCGACGTAAGCTTCACGCGCCATCGTGACGTAGAAAAAACCTGAAGAAGAAGAATAAGCGCAGCCATGGGATGTGCGGCATCCAAGCTCGATAACGAAGATTATGTACGGTAATGTAAGGATCACCGCCGTCTCATGAAAGAAGTTGTCTACGTTCGTCATCATCTCACCACCGCTCACACCGATTATTGTCGATCTCTTCGTTTCACTGGATCTGCTCTCTCTTCATTTGCCTGCCGGTGATTCTCTCCATTCCATCCTCCTTATCTTTGATTTGAAAAGAAACAAGGGAATGGATGCTTGCTTTCGTCTGTCCCACCAGATCTGAAGCACTTGAATTCATATTGGTCCAAATTCTGAGATTAATTGAACAATGGTGATGGTGAAATTGGGAATGCTCCGTTATGTAATCGATGATGTGGTTGTCCGAACAATCTCAATTTCATGATTCCGGTTCAGAAAGATTGTTCTTTGCCAGTGCTGATCTTTTTAATTCGCAGCATCCATGTCGTTTAGACGAAGAAGATGACAAATATGTTGAGAATAAAATTGCAAAAGGATGACTAATTTTTGCATTTTTTAATATAATTATGTCAAATAATAATAAATATGCTATTATTGGAACATATGAAAATGTGTGTTAATAAAGAAAATTATTATGGTAAGTTAGATAATATCAAATGGTTCTTTGAAATATTCTCTTTAAGATTTTTGGAAACAACATGTTCTAGTAATAAAATATTTCGAAAATAAATTAAAGTTGCACCTACTATTTAACTTGTAACCAATTAATCTATCAATTAATCTATAACCTATTTGTAACCAACTTATTAAAATTATATAGTATACAAAACAATGTTGTATATTTTTGTTTTATTATAAAGGGAATTACTTCAAATAACAACTAAAACCCTCGGACATTACTTGAGTTAAAGCAATTAAAATATTTAGGAATTGTTAGGATTTAGGAACTCTTGTGTACTAGTTTCAGTACTAACGGTTATATTTATAAATACAATATTACATAGAAAACTTCGATTTCTCACAAATCAGATATTTGTTTAGCTGTGCATTTTTTTGCCAACAAACCTAACAACAACATGAAGCAAGAAACACAATCCGAAGCAAACTGAATCATTGATAATGTGGAAAAAGATCCTCTACTAAAAAGATGATATTGGAATTGAGTAATATTTAAAGAGTTATTGATAACTCACTCATTGTCGATTGGTCCAAAATTAAACTTCCGTGATAAACCCAAATGTAACATGGTTACATAGCCAAACACATTCTAACACATTAATCTGGTTCAGAAAATGATTTGATTATCTCCACTAATTGATGGTACAAAGAAAAACTCAATTCCTTTCAGATAAGTAAAAAAAATTATTTCTATAAAGCATGGTAGATTATGTTGAGAAAGACAAAATTAAGATGTTTGACTAGGATTTATCACTATGTTATCATTCACTAAGATATATTTCATTATAAAATGTATCACTATGTTATCATTCATTATGAAGCTAATTTTATTTAGTTTTATTTAAGGGAAATTACCTAGAATATTGCATAAAAGTAGGTTTATTACTAGACTAACACGTTGAGATTTCTGCCTTACTAGAATAACACATAAAAGTTTGCAAATTACTTCTATATCTGAGTTGTGTGTTTTATTACGATTTATGCCATTCTCTTTTAAAACGAAGATCTTAAAAGGGGAAAATAAAAAGATCATAAACCTAAGTCGATCCCTTGAATCTTTGTGTTGTTTGTCTTACGATTGTTGGGTTGAGATCAGCTATTTTTAGATAGCTTGCGGCGTGAAAAGAATCTGTGTGGAGGACGTTTGGCTGGAGGACCACTGACGGCGAGTTGACGGCGAGGTGGTTTGAAGTAGAGGAGGAGGGAAATAAAGCGATTTGCTCAGAGGTAAATTTCTATATCGTGGTTTAGTCTCTATTGCTTACTGTTTTCTTATACCCGAGTATTACATAGTAGGCCTTGTATATTGTATGTTAGTTTTCTGTATGTTGTTGAGCTCTGTTTTTCGGAAGATATTTGTGTGACTTCATGTTGCTTCATTGCTAATCTAAGCAACAAATGTTTTGTGATATTGAATTAATAACTAAACTAAAGCTTCTGTCGTAGATATGGGGTCAAGCAAGAGGTATCCAAGTAGGTTGTATGGGGTTGGTAATTTTCCACTGCCGATGAGAAGCATGCACCACGATTGTAGTTTGTCCAATCTTGGTGGTTTGAAAGGCTTTGTTGGTGATGAGGTGTATGACAAAATAAGAAAGAATTCGCAGCTGGGAGTTCTATTGGATCTAGCCGAATCTGACTACCTGTTTTGTGGGAAGACCATCCATTATCTATTATCCAATCAATTGGCAATAAACATTCCTTCGGAGGTATGGTTTTTGGTTGGAGGAAAGCCGCTGAGGTTCTCTCTATATGAATATGAAGAAATTAGTGGTTTGAATTGTGAGAAGATTGATGAAACAGAGTTTGAAGTCGATCATACACCTTTATGGGCGGCTTTAAAGGTGAAAGCTTTTAATGGACCCAACTGGGAGGAGCTAGTTGAGGGTTTGAGAAGCTGCCGTGGGTGGTCTGATGAAATGAAGACGCAGATAGCTCGGTTGTATCTTGTTCATGTTGGAGTGCTTGGTTTATCAAGGAACAGTCGGATTCCTCTGGAATACGCTAAAAGGGCGTTGAATGAAGAAGCATTTGAGAGTTTTCAATGGGGTAGGGTTGGATTCAAGAGTTTAGTTGATTCCATCAAAGTCCTTGGGTTACCTAACAATGCTTATACCCTCCATGGATGTGTCCATGTATTGCTGATATGGGCATTTGAGAGCGTGAAGGTGCTGGGGGCTAGCTACGGGAATGTAAGAGAAGGTGTAGATTTGCCTCTGTTAAGGTGGAGAGGAGGGAGGCCAAGGAAGGATATCGAAGCCTTCATATCCGGGAGCAAACTCCTTAATAATGGGGAGGTATGCCTTCAATTTACGTATACATTATTTGTCTGCATTTTTTCTTTGTGATAGATTATTAAAAGTTATGGTATCTGAAATGCAGCTTCAGGTGAAGCATTTAGTACCTAAACCTTTGGAGTTCATATATCCAGATTGGCCAGGACAATATTCTGTGTATGGTGTAGGAGAAGGTTTGAAGAAGAAACTGGATAATCTGCTGTTAGACGTGATCAATGGCGAAGTGGATGAAAGAGAATGGGATTGTGTAAAAAAAAGGAAGGGGGAACATACGAAGAAGAGGGAGAGGAGGCAACATGTTGCAGGGGTAAGTGACGATGATTTCCTTGAAACAGCCCCAACCAGCATCCGTAATGTCCCCAATAATGCGAAGGAGCAGAAAGAAAGTGTTGGGGACAAATGTTCAGCAGAGAAGGCGTCTGGAGATAAGCATTCAGGTGTGCAGGGTGAAGATGGTAGTGGAAGGTTATTTACTATGGTTGAAACACTAGGGGCGAAAATGGATAATATTCAGATATCGTTTTCTAGAGCAATAGCGGAAGTTGTGTTCAAACTTCAAGGTATGGAGAGTAGGATGGGTAACTTTGAGAGTGACGTTCAACTATTGAAGAAAGTTATTATCAACACAACGGATGGAGGAGCGTATATGCAAGGACCTCTTACATTAAGAAATGACGAACAAAAAATAGAGGAGGTATGATCTGCGTACCGTATTGATAAAATTGTTATTATATATCTATTGTTCAGTATGAAGTCTTTGTATTTATCTATTCGAGGAAACAATATCAATTTCAGTTTTGTGAAGTTGTATAATTTTGTAATTATTTTGATATATAATTTTTTTCGTACACACAATTTAGCAATTTGTATACTTTGTCTCTAGTTTAACAGCGTCATATTATATTTCAAATGTCTTGTATATAACGTCAAATACATGTCTTTTGTTTCAAGTCATGGCTATATCAGATAAAGCATTCGGACAAGGATGGTTATAAAGTTGCTAGTTGTGTTAGGAATCCGTTAGCCATTAAGGATAAGGTCATGTGGTCTGGGAGTATTAAAATCGAACCAGAGGACAGTGTAGAGCGAATTCCAAAGCAGATGGTAGACAGTGTACAGCGTGTCAAAAGAGTACAGAGTTGGGAGACAGAGGAAGGCGATAAAAGAGCAAAGTATAATGACAAAGTTGATGGAGCAGGTGCTCAACCCGTTCCTATTAATGTTATCCATCCGGTAAGTGGTGGTAACCCTGGCTCGTCGGATCGAAAGTGCGAATCTGTTGTGGATTTAACCAAGGGGACCAGCAGTCCTGCATCGTCTCATACAGTGAAAGATAAGGAGAAAGCCAGGTATTTTGCATATTTGTTACAAAAGGTGTTTCCTCCATCAAGAGAGCTTGATCTTCTATTAGTAGATCCAGTGGGCACCAACATAGGGTTAAACCCTAATGACGAATCAATGCGAGCTGCATTAATGACCCGACGTGAAAGCCACATTGTAGTCCTATCTCCCGCAGTGTACGATCCTTTTAGTGAGGCAAGTCCTGAGAAAATTGCAAAGCTGATGTCCTTCCTAACTGATGATTTGTAAGTCTTCATTTAGAGTTGTATATAATTAGTGTCTATATTCGGATTTGAGGACTACGATCTATAACTGATTTGTTAATTTTGGTATTCAGGGCTAAAGTACCTTGCACTGGAAATGCCGAATTTTATTTTCGCCTCCTGACCCCTAAACAATTGTGGCCAACTACAACATTCGGCTGGTTATGGGATGCGGTAAGCTTCGTAGCATAACATTTGACGCAGTTAACTATGGTATACTAATGCCTGATAGATGTCACTCGTGTTGCAGCACATGGTTACATGTATGCATATGTTCCGTATTAGGGGGACGCAAACGCCATCCCCATATAAAACAGATCGTATTGCTTTTCTCGATCCTTTGTTTGTTAGTATGTGGGCATTCGAATTCCCTAAAATGGAAGCCTCTAATCAATGGGTTTTTGGAGAAGGTTATTTTGAGACGTACGTGGGAAGGCTGCCAAAATACGGAATGACAAACAAGGTGTGGGTTGACGATGTAGACACCCTGCTCTTCCCATACAACCTCGATAACAACCATTGGGTAGCCATCGAAGCTGACTTAGTCCAGCGGAGGCTAAGAGTTTACGATAGCATAAACAGCGGTAGAACCGACGAGAGTCTACAAAAGAAGTGCAAACCGTTCGCAAAAATGATCCCACGCTTGATACAAGCATATAACCGGAGGTACAAAGATGAGCATATCGGGGCGGCGGCATTTAGTTACTACCGGGTGAAAACACTCCCACAGAACTATCAACAAGGTGACTGTGGTGTGTACACGTTGAAGTGCTTAGAGTGTATAGCTCTTGGAGTAAATTACACAGGCCTATGTGATGCGGCCATGCCTTCTATTAGGATGAAACTTGCTGCAGACGTGTTTGATGAGGTCCCAGACCGAGACTGCTTTCTCCAACTAGATGCTACGTCGGAGACAGTAGATTATCCGGAAGCTGAGTTCAACTCGGGATCAAAAAGTTGAAGAGGTTCCATGTACATTACCGGAGCAGTATGATTTTGCAAAATTGAAGATTGGTTTTACGCGTGTTGCTAATAGAAGATGCGTGTTTGGTCATTTTTTTGGTAACATGTGGGATTTGAGGATGTCGTTCTTAGATTTTCCGAGGTCTGGTCACTCACATAGCTCCTATCGGTTGTTTGTAAACCCTCTTCAGGTGTAGTGTTTTTTGTATATTGGAGGGTCTAGATATGTATCATTATGACGTCTTTCTAACCAGTATTAGTATATGTTAGGCCTTTATCAGATGTATACATACCATCAGCTAAGTAACGGCCTTATTATGGTCTGTGTACACACGTACGTATATTCATATGTGTACGTACCATCAACTATGTAACGGCCTTATTATGGTCTGTGTACACACGTACGTATATTTATGGTCTGTGTACACACGTACGTATATTCATCATTGTACGTACAATCGATTTTCTAACATTATAGACTTGATTTTTAGGTCCATGGTTGGTGCTTAGTTTCTATCCATTTTGAGCACACTAACTTGTCCCTACTGGCAATCCTATGATATGATGAGCGTGATGTGATTAAATTGTATTCAAATTCAGCGAACCATAATCATCCTAACAGACTGTTACGGATCATATGGACCACCTGCGTGAAAGTAATAAGTACAACCAGGAAGAATGTTTATTCGCTACTTAATTTATCGGACCAATAGCAGCTTCGTAGACATCCATCGCGAACTTCTTTCGGAAATTGTCAATATTGTTGTCGTTGATCTTCAAGCAATCAGTCATCGGTTTGCCTATGCTCAACAGTTCTAAAAACTTCATAGTAAAAGGTCCACAATCTCCCGTCCTCAAGTTTTGTCCTACTTGGCTAACCCTTTCAGTGGTAAATGGATCGAGAGGGTAATTGACATCGATAAAAGTAGAGGGATGTGACAACTGATACCCGCAAAAGTCGTATATGCGAAGACGTAGAAGAGTTGTTTAACAAGTAAGTAGAGGGATGTGATGTGTCTTGATGAGTACGTTTAATATGATGTATTTGTAATCATTACTAAGTTACGAAATCTGGTCACATTGTGAACTAAATATGTTTCTGGTTAGCATTCTATATATATTCACACATGGTTTGTATGGAACAATGATTACTACGTATTTAGGCTATAGTTTGACCTCTCTCTATGTCGAATTATGTGCTGATTTGTAACTTGTATTAGTATTAAATAAAAAAGAAAAATCAAATTATTGCTTTGTTCAGTGCGGAATTTATTAAACCGCTGGGTAAATGGTAGTTGGGTAAAGTATATGCGGTTCATGGGTTAATTGATTGTTTTGGAAACCGCAACAGTAATTTTTTAAAAAAAAAATACGAAAACTACAGAATATTTCTTGATTGGTAACATAACGCGGATTTAAAAAAATAAAGCTTAAAAACCGCACTTATGCATGTCGCCGTTCATTGCCATAAATTATTAAAAAACCTGCAACTCCCAACTACAACTCTCCCTTTATTTAGAGTACCCTCCACAAGTTGCAACACATACGAAACATTGTTTTAGAAAAATCTAGTGAAAATGCCGCATGCAACTGGAAAAATGCCTGAGATACCCGATGAAATATTGATTAAAATCCTCGGCTTTCTCGCAGTTGATGGTTTGGAGTACCTTGCTCCAATACTGAAGGCAGGTCATCGAGGTGTAGAAACGGCGCTCTCTCCCCAAGTTTTAAAGGTTGCTAACATCTTCAGCTTATGCTGGCATCCGACGATGTTCCAAACACCACATCACCCAAATGGTAGAGTCCAAAATGAAGGGGTCCATAGGTGTATTTTCGAAAAATGCCTAGATGCTGGCAACAAACAGGCAATTTTTTTCGAAGGTTTCCGGGTTGTTGCCGAGGTGGAAGACATTAAGCAAGGTATCGCACTTCTAACTCGTAACGTTCCCGCGGAACCTATCTCGACACTAGCTTGTGGGTTTTTTTCAATGTTAGTTGGGAACTGCGAGATGGCTACTCATTTTCTTGAACTGTTTGATTCACATCACTACCCAATTAAATCGGAACGAGCAAGGTTTCTGGCCAAGGGGTTGTTTCGGTTGCTGTGTAGATATCAGACGGCGCGAGTAAACACATACTGGGACACATTCGTCTATCCTATTGCTCCCTTTATCCCTAAACCGGAATGTACTCGATTGTGTTTACGGGAACATGGTTTCTACTCTCTCCGGTATGAAGATTATGACATTGTCTGCACAAAGTGCGGCCTCTGGTGGTTGGCGAGAGCTATATGCGAGATCCTGTAGGTATATTTTATCTTTCAGATGTTTCGCCCTTAACGTACTATCTGACGAATATCTTGTTATCAACGCAGTTCTTAAATCTTCTACAATCCATGTAAGTACTATAAATCCGGCCTTTAGTTTAGAATGTCTCCTGGTGTACTAAACTTGGTTCATGTAACACCTAATGTTGTATCCTTTATAAGAACGCGGTATCTATCGATACTTATTATGTTGTTTAATAATGGTAAGTGGTTGGGTGCGTAAAGGTGGCCAAGGCATCGGAGATGAACTATGAATATAGAACTATATAATTTGTTCTTCACTTTGCAAGACCACTTAAATATGATAGTAAGACGTACACAACCTGAAAGATGTTAGTGTAATAACAACGTTTAAAATTTCAGTGTACGTTCAAGAGTAAGTACGTATAGTGTACGTACAAAAGTTTATACTTTAAGACAAGATGGCGAGGTGACATCAAACCATTAATTATTAAGATTTTAAAACATCCACTAACAAAATAGGTGGAGTGTCGTTTTGAGAATCTTAATGGGCCGTTAATATTTTAGGCCCATTTACATCATAACCATATATGATCCCCCACATCCCCTATTAGTATACACGTGTCATAACCATATTACGGATTTGAAGTCTACTAGTATAATCTACTATCTCAATCTCGATTATTCACTACCCGCTCAGCTTAACGTAGTGGCAGACATGACACCAGTTGGCAACAGCGATGTGACAACTGATACCCGCAAAAGTCGTATATGCGAAGACGTAGAAGAGTTGTTTAACAAGTAAGTAGAGGGATGTGATGTGTCTTGATGAGTACGTTTAATATGATGTATTTGTAATCATTACTAAGTTACGAAATCTGGTCACAGTGTGAACTAAATATGTTTCTGGTTAGCATTCTATATATATTCACACATGGTTTGTATGGAACAATGATTACTACGTATTTAGGCTATATTTGACCTCTCTCTATGTCGAATTATGTGCTGATTTGTAACTTGTATTAGTATTAAATAAAAAAGAAAAATCAATTTATTGCTTTGTTCAGTGCGGAATTTATTAAACCGCTGGGTAAATGGTAGTTGGGTAAATTATATGCGGTTCATGGGTTAATTGATTGTTCATGGACAACGTATGTATTCTATTTAGTCGTACCTTCCCATTGCAAAACCAATTAAATATAATACTAAGACGTACACAACCTGAAAGATGTTAGTGTAATAACAACGTTTAAAATTTCAGTGTACGTTCAAGAGTAAGTACGTTTAGTGTATGTACAAAGGTTTATACTTTAAGGCCTTGTACGTATTACAGTTTGCAAATTGCGTGTACGTAGAATGGGAAGGAATAGTTCGGGCATTATCTCCCTTCATGCAATTTTTATTATGCAAATTAAATATAAATAAAGGTTTCTGACGCAGATTCTTCTATTACGTATCTACGTGGCGCCACCATAATAACGGATGTCAAATGCGTTATACACTACTTGGACAATTATTTCTCTTAAATTCCGCTAGGCTCTACTTAGGGTACACATGACAGCAGTAGGTTGGACGAAGTGACAACTCCTACCCCCAAAGTCGTGTTACCATAAACGTGATGTGATTTATTTCTCAGCGAGTTTTAATTAAACAGTAGTAAGTGACGTATGTCTCGGCACATTACAACAATGAACGGGTATGGTGTTAGCGAAATAAGTATCTCGTTAGCGTTCTATAAATTATAATTACCAGTCCCACTGAGTGCAACCTGAACTTTGAGTTCTTCAAACACCCTTCTGTACAAGTTGCAGTTCCTACTTAAAAACCACAGCAAGCTGGCGTCTGCGTCTCAAAAAATGCCTCATCTACCAGATGAGATGTTGATTATCATCTTCGGGTTTCTCGCAGTAGATGGTTTGAACTACCTAGCTCCAATAGTCAAGGCAGGACCTCGGGGAGTCAAAACAGCGCTTACGCCTCAAGTTCTCAAGGATGCTAACATCTCCAGCATTACTTGCCATCCTTCTTGGTTCCAAAAATTACATCATCGAAATCGTAGAATAAGAGAGGAAGGGATGCACCGGCGTATCTTCGAAAAATGCCTTGACGCTGGGAACAAAAAGGAAATCTATTACGAAGGTCTCCGGGTTGTTGCCGAGGAAAGCGACATTGAGGGAGGTATTGCACTTCTAACTCGTAACGTACCCGCAGAAGATGATGCCACACTAGCATGTGGGTTTTTTTCTATGTTACATGGGAACCTCGACATGGCGGGTCATTATCTTTACCTGTTTTTTGCATACCACTACCAACTAAATACAACTCAAACAAGGATTTTGGGCAGGGAGTTGTTCATGTTGCTGGGTAGATATCAGACGGCGCGAGAAAACACGTACAAGGATACATTCGTCTATCCGATTGCCCCTTTGATCCCTTCTCCGGAATGTGCTAAATTGTGTTTATTGGAGCATGGTCTGTACTCTCTCAAGTATCGAGACTATGACATGGTGTGCAACAATTGCGGCCTTTGGTGGTTGGCGAAATCTATATCCGAGATCCTTTAGTGATATTATCTCTTTAGATGTTTCGCCCTAAACGTTTCATCTAAATGTCTTCTGTAATAAACGCCGTACTAATATCTACGTCATAGGGTTTACGCGCACTGAATCCGGCCTTTTGTTTCCATGGTTTTCGATTCTAGTTATTTTTAAGCATGTACCAATTGATGTTGGTTCCTTTCCTTTTTTAACTGTTCTATCTTGCAAAAGAACTATACACAATTGATATATCTGCCTATTGTGTATGTACAACAAAGTGTGTGTGGGTACATGGGTGCTTACGTTTGGTACGAGAAATGTATTGTTTTGTTACAACTGTGCATTCGGTTGGTGAAGTCGGATGTGTACACATCTCTATGATACATAGGTATCGGGCCTCAATTTTAGTAAGCCCATTCGGTATGGATTTGTTGTTTATTTTCTTAAAAATAAGGCCTCAATTTTAGAGTTTGAGTTGAGGCCCCATTTAAAAATTTAAAAATTACATCGGACTTACTGAGAAAAACAATTTAAAAGTAAACAATACTTGATCTTTTCGTATTGGGCCTCCAATGTTGCTGGACCGGTAATTAAATTTTGGTTTGTTTAAACCAAATTGTGACTAGGATAACTCTACAATATCAACCATTGAATCAATTTTGTCGTAGTGGGTGGGCGCCATAACGTAATTAAGAAACCATTGGGAGGGGGGAAAGCATACATCAACAATAAAAATAACACAAAACCACGTACAAAACGTAAATTAGTTGTCTGTACGTACACTACGAATTAAAGGAAATTTGAAATATAAACCCGAAGAAAAACAAAAAAAGCGAAGAGTCGCGCTTATTAGAGAAGGAGAGAGGGGGAGTCGGTAGAAAGACGAAACTACTACTTGCGACGTTTTGTTTTATTTAAATAGCATAACCCTTTCTCCTTTCCAAACCCAGGGTAGAAACGAGTAACACGATATTATCAGAAAAAAACCATGGAGTTTAGAGTTGATGCCATCGCTGATCTTATACCAGGAAAAACGAATTGGATTATCCAAGCGAAGGTCTTGAATTCGTGGTATGTTACTGAGTTCTTTTGGAAGCGGGTTCTGCTCCTTGCTGATACACGGGTTAGTCCACTTTGCTTTGTAAAATATTTGCACGAAGTTGTTAACCAACGCAGTGGTCTTATACACAATTGATATGCAATTTGTAGGGTGACACAATCGAGGTGGCGTTTTTACCAGGGACCTATAAGAAAATGAGGAAGTATATCTATGATGGTGATTGGTATGAAATTAGGAATTTCAAGGTCATCCAGCCAACACTTAGGGAGAGGAATACACATCATCCTTTCCAAATCAAATTTACTGATGAGTCGACGATGGGCCTGCTCTCACCGGTGAATCAAAAACACTACTTCCGTTTCGAAGATTTGGGTGATATATCTCGAGGGAGAATTACCCATCCCATATCATTCGGTACGCTTATCTTCAATTTTCAATTACACAAATCGTTTGAAACAACGTTAAAAAACGTTTGCTAATTGATATATTTGTGATTATCACTAGTTTTTAGGCCTCATACTAAATAAATAGGTTAGTAGACAATTTCATATCAAAATACATAGGTCGTAACATTTAAAGTATGTGTCTACCCCGAATCAGATGTCTGTGGGTGTGTAGTTGGGGTGGAAGACAGAAGATTGCTCGAGGGGGCAAATGCGGCCAATGAAGTTGTCCTCACCCTACTGAATGGGAGGTAAAGGAGATTTGTGCTACCTTTTCAATACATTTACATTTAAAGTTTTTTCGTATGCCCATTCAATATTAACATGAGAAAATCGTAGGAATGAAACCCTCAAGTGTCGTGCCCTAGATGATTATGCTGCTCGCTTCATAAATGCTTGGGAAGCACTCGGGTGTCATCTTACTTTTACAACCGAACCCGTCTTTTGTATTTTGCGGTTCTGGAAGGTTGGAAGCTACGAAGGTATGTTCGATTTGATAGATCAGATAAGGAAACCAGCCTTGTGAAACCATATACAACTAATTTTGTAAATGTTCTGAAGGTGCTCCTTGCCTCGTCAACACAACCGCCTCTTCGCTGTTCTATATAAAACCAGATTTCGAGGGAATGGAACATCACAAGGAGATGTAAGCTCTTTGTTTTCCTACTAAAAGACCTAATTGTATTTGTTGCTACTATCAAATACGTTAATACACTTTCTATATTTACCGCAGATCTGAAATCGCTGGACGTTACTATATAGAACATATAATGGAGCACGTAGGGGAGAATGCAGTACCTTGAGAATAAAGGAACCATATGGGCGAAAGGGAGAACTCAGGGAGTGTACCATATTTATTTAAAGAACCGGCACAGATCTATGCAATTTATTAACTTTTTTTTCCCCGGTGTGTTTGTACTTTTGAATGAACCCAATGTTACGCTGATTATGGATAATATATGGTTATGTTTTGTCAACAAAATATAAAATTTAGTACTCCGCAATATATGTACGTACATAACAATAGTTATCTACGATAAGTGAACATGTCAACACTATCCAACCATCGCATTATGTCCTCTCTAATGGACCATATAAAGCCCACAAACAGATATATTTCGCTTTAAAAAGCTTCTTATTCAAACAGAAAACCGTTTGCTTGAGATTTCTAAAAAGCCCACACGAGTAATAGGCCCATTTAGGGCAGCCGGCAACAATTTCTCCAACAATTATAGTTAAACAAAAATGTGGGCTTAGAAATTAAAAAGGGCCATCATAACCATGTTACAAAAAGCTATGTTGGCACTTACGAAAAAAGAGTATTATCCTCACGCCAATAAAAGATAACACGTCTATTGTCGCCCATGCACTACGTATTAGCTGGATATGTTGTACGGTTGTCGCCAACCTGTTGACACTGAGAACAAGCATGCTGTTTGCGGGGCCGCTTCGTCTCCAACGCAACCTCGACAAAAGACTTCCTCCTCGTCATCTTTGGCCTTCCTGGAGGATTCCTAACAAAAGGCGGTTTACATCTGGACGGTGTAATATCAGTAGGAACGATGCAGGATGTATCTATCGGCATTATCGCCTCCGCATACCCACTGCAGAGGCTGTCTCTGCGAAAATATGGATGGTGCTGGTTTATAACTGATACGTTGGCCGTATATGCGGCTGCGATAGCATGTACGCATGGCATCCTCTCTAGATCAAAACGCATACATGAACACCTCTTATACCTAGATTGACAACATGCGTTGAGTTACCACCACTTAGTTCAAATCGATCTTCATCAATTTCTTGAACCTTTAGACGCCTTGACTGTTCAATACGTGCCTATGAGTAAATCAAAGCGTAAGTTCATATAACCAAAACAACACAACATATCCACTAACATTTTTCATGCCTTTCGTTAACATATATATCGATGGATATGTTAATGAATGTCACACCTGTAACAGGTTCTCCACTCCTTTGGTGAGTAAAGTTGGCATTGCGGCAGCTTGTTTTCTCCTTGTAGCAAACCAACGTGTCAACATATTCCGAACAGCTTCTAGTAACTCTACAATGGGATAGGCTCTGGCAGGATTCAGTACTTTGTTTAGCGATTCTGCAATGTTGCTCGTGGTGAAGTTGTACCTATCACCAGGAAAGTGCGCCCTGCTCCACTTGGTTACATCTGCACGAACCAAGTAAGCATGCAGTTGCGGATTCGCTTCTTGAATTTGCTGGAAGATTTCTTCGAAATCAACTACACGGTACGCTGCAGCTGCTTTTTTTACCAGCCGGAATGTTTCGCTCCCACTAAATCTCAGGATAATATTCTTGTGAAGATGATAAGTGCAGATTCCTCGACTTGCCAGGGGGTACACTTTAGCGATAGCTTTACCAATAGATTTATGCCGGTCAGATATCAGTGCAAGCTCTTCATCATCAGGAATTACACTACTTAATTGAGTAAAGAACCATTCCCACGACACGTCGTTCTCTGTATCAACAACCGCATACGCCAGAGGGAAAATATTAAAATTCCCATCTTGTGTTGTCGCTATCAGAAGAGTCCCTTTGAATTCACCTTTCAAAAAGGTTCCATCTACAACTACAACTTTCCGCATATACCTGAAACCCTTAATGCATCCAGCAATCGCAATGAAAACATACTTGAATCTGTCTTCTGCATCAACGACCAGTCTAGTAAGGGTCCCCGGATTAGAGGACCTCAGCCTGTATAAATATGCCGGTAATTCAGCGTATCCACTTTCAGGTGTACCCCTAACATACTCCCGCGCCTTTATAAGTGTACGATGTGCCTTCCAGTAGCCAAGCTATTATATGAAAATGGTCAGTAAAAGACATCAGCACTAAACAATATCAACTAGATCGAATTATATATATGTGCAGTGCAGGCCATAGAATCAACTAATTTCTGACAAACTCAACAAACTTAAGCTACGATCTGTTTGTACACCCTATAAACAAGTACACTCACAGAGCCAACCATAAAACAAACATATTAAAGTATTCCAGTAGCCAACCTGTACACCATATCGTAGGTTGAGCCCATCCCCAACAAGATTTGGCACAACAGAACTTCCCACACCACCAACATAATCCTTGTATAATTGACCTAGGATTGGTGGTTTAGCATTACGGCTACGGCCATATCGTTCCGTAACAGAGCAAGTATGTTCACGACAATATCTGCGAATATGAAACACCGGCGAATCACCCATGGTTGAAGCCCGTATTCTCCATTTACAACCTTTTACCCAACACTCAACGATTAACAAAACGGGCGTTGAATATCGAACATTGTAATCATATTTATCTAATACACTCAGCACCCTCAACCTTGCCACCAATGTTTCTTTGCTATCAAACTTATCCCCCACAGCAATATCACCACCTCCGTTTTCTATTTTGCGAACCTCCTTCTCAATTGCATCAGCTGCAGAGTTAGTCTTGCGGGTACGGTTATTTGATTCTGTGTTACACACATTTTCCTCTATACAAGACCCACCCCCAGGTCCGTCGTCCAATGATTCCTCTGCTTCATCCGGGGCGAAGTTGGAGTACAGCAGATAGTCTTCATCCCCTGAACTTGTACCATCGCTGTCGTCACAGTAATCAAATCTACTGTTGTCCTCGTCATCTGCT
>NC_025696.1:20631873-20669795 GCF_000633955.1 Camelina sativa
AACTAAATCTACCACTGACAAGAAGCCTACCACAACACTACGAAAACTATTTCAAAAAACAAACAAAGTATACCAAAAATATCTGTAAGGAGAGAAGGCTGTCGCATAAATCTGTCGCAACATGCCATTAGTCTACCATAAATATCTTCCCACCCTGTTACGTTTGCCGCTACACGCGCTTAAAACAAAAGTCTATCATCAAAGGGAAATTCCTCTACCAACTTAATCTAACGAATCGATTTCATGTACGTCCACCGATAAGTGTACCAACACTACAACTAAGTGTACCATCTACGGTGACCGATAAGTGTACCAAGACTACAACTAAGTGTACCAAAAATATCTGACGTACACCTTTAATCAGTCCACGTGTATAAATCTACCATCAAAGGATCGGTAGACTTAGTCCCAACTTCCAATGTTTTTTTTTTTCTTTCTAATAGCATTAGCCGTAATTACGTTTTTTCTCAACACTAGTTTCAGGGGTAGTATAGGTACAATGTGTTAGTCTAGTAATTACAAACAATTGTATGTTACTTTTGTAATAAGGAAGCTTTTATGCAATATTCTAGTAATTCACCCTTTATTTAATTGTGTAGAAATATACGCAAAATAGTAAAATAATAAAATAATGTTAATAATGCACAAAAGAAAAAAGAAAAAAGAAAAAAAAGCACAGAAAATAGTATCGGAGTGTTGTCCCAATCAACTGATATCAACTCGTCTCTTCGCTGTCTTTGGATATCCAAAAATCTGCATATTCCTCCTCTGTGTCCCCTTACATTTCTCCTTCACTTTCCCGGGAAAATAGCCGAGAAAATTAAAATAAAATTTAGTGGTGGGGGTGGTAAAAGAAAGAGAATGTACTCGGCGATTCATTCTTCTCTTCCTCTAGATGGAAGCTTGGGAGACTACTCTGACGGAACTAATCTCCCCATCGATGCCTGTTTGGTCCTCACCACTGACCCCAAGCCCCGCCTTCGTTGGACCTCTGAGCTCCATGAAAGATTCGTTGACGCCGTCACTCAGCTCGGCGGACCCGACAGTGAGTGTCTCTTGCTTGAAATTTTATGGATCTTGGAAATTGAAATGTGGGTTTAGGTTTTGTTTTATGCGTTCTTCTTGGGTCTGTTTAGGTTTCGTTCCTTCCAGATTTGGAAAAATTGAGTCCCGAGATAGAAAAGGTTTCTTGGGTTAATAATATGTCACTCTGAACAATTTTAGGAATTACTCGAGAGTTATTGTGTGCTCTGCATAGGTCTCGTTATACCTTTTGATGTCTGTTGCCTTGTTTAGTTTATGAGTGCCTCTGTGTGTTTTGATTACAGAAGCAACGCCCAAAACTATAATGAGGACAATGGGAGTGAAGGGTCTCACTCTCTACCACCTCAAATCTCATCTTCAGGTCTGATGATACTACCAACAACAATATCAATGATGCCTAATTTATTACTCAGATTACTTTAAAAGAAACATTTTTCAGTGCTTTTGACTATATTTGTTTCCATGTTTTTGCGGTAGAAATTTCGTCTAGGGAGGCAATCCTGCAAAGAATCAATTGACAACTCCAAAGATGGTATTTTCATCGAATCCACCATTTTTTTGTTGTTTGCATCACCGGTATTATCAGTTGTTACAAAAGGGGGCATCTTATTGTGCATTGATATCTCTATGAAACACAAAAGGGGCATCTTGTTGTTGTTGTGCATTGATATCTCTTTCAACTTATATCTCTGCAGTTTCTTGTGTTGGGGAGAGTCAGGACACAGGCTCATCGTCAACATCATCGTTAAGAATGGCTGCTCAGGAACAGAACGAGTACGGTTTACAAGTGGTCTCTTTGTCCCCAAATTTCTGACTAGTGGTTGTGAATGTTTACTGTATGAACAGTCCTTGTGTTTTGTGTGAGCCAGGAGTTACCAGGTCACTGAAGCTTTGCGTGCCCAGATGGAAGTCCAAAGAAGACTACACGAGCAATTAGAGGTTTGTTTTCTTATTAGATCTACCAAAAAAACCAGAGAGATTTTGAATAATGAGAGACTCTCTACTCTACCAAATGTCCAACCAAACTAACGAGACATCCTTGTCCCTCACTAACTGCTCTTTAACACAACTAACAACAGATCTTATCTGTGACATTCAGTTCTAAGCTAGATACAGTAGACCTAGACCTAAGAGTTTGTGCCTTTGAACATACTTTTTCAAAGCTTATCGGAACAATACTACTTAGGACATCTGTTAATTAAACATTGAACCATATAGATACTGTCCATTTTAATGTTAGCTTGATATACAAATTCAACAACATTGAGCCATGGTTCCACATTTTAATGAGGTCCATCAGTATGCGCAGGTGCAAAGGCGACTCCAGCAAAGGATCGAGACGCAAGGAAAGTACTTGCAATCAATTCTAGAAAAAGCTTGCAAGGCTATAGAGGAGCAAGCTGTTGCGTTCGCTGGGCTAGAGGCGGCAAGAGAAGAGCTATCAGAGCTAGCCATAAAGGTCTCCATCTCCAATGGATGCCAAGGAGGAACAACAACAAACACCTTCGACACAACCAAAATAACAATCCCATCTTTATCCGAGCTTGCAGTAGCAATAGAGAACAAGAACAACTGTTCAGCAGAGAGCTCTCTGACTTCCAGCACCGTAGGAAGTCCAGTTTCAGCTGCGTTGATGAAGAAAAGACAACGAGGAGTGTTTGGAAACGGGGATTGTTTGGTTGTGGGTCATGATGAAGCTGGATGGGTTATACCGAGTAGTAGCGTTGGATAGAGAGAGAGCGAGAGAAAATTTTAGCTTAATTATTTGCTTTGTTGTTGTATTTAACTTTAAAACTTCGTAATCAAACCTCTCCGCAATGGGGAACACTTGGTGTGTTCTTAGCCCATTAAAATTATAAATATAATGAATAGTGGCATAAGAACATGTTGTCTAGTTCTTGATGTAGAACTGATCTAGGTTCAGTTCTAAGCTGACGTGGCAAGCTGTGATTAGATATAATTTTTTGCAAACAATTTTTCACAAATTAAAAGAGGATTTGATTTAAACTATGTATTAATTAAAGAAAATATTTGTTTGTTTTAATTAAGTAATATGTTTGTTTGTTTTTTTTTAATCTTTAATGTTTTTTTTGTTTCATAAAAATTTAGTATTGTATTTTGAATTTTAGTACAAGTTTTATAAGTTTGCAATTTAAATGTTATTTTTACAGTTTTTATAAATGTAATATGTTTAAGAATATTATATTATTAAATCTTATGATCTTAAACATGTTCTCCCAATAATTAACTTTTTAACAAAAGATCTTAACTACTGATCTTAGATTATTTCCCCCATTGCGGATGAGCTTCTTATGTATATAACGTACCTTGTCCTAAAAAATCTTGCGTAGCTTCGATCACTCTCTCATTAATCACCATGTCCCATCCCATTCTTGTCCGATTATTTTAAGATTGTAAGTAGAAAACAATTTTTTAAATCTTATTTACATATTTAGATTGAGATTTTTTGATGTTTTATGATAACTTATATTCAAAATTTTAATCAAAATCATAAAATTTTGTTTTAAAAATATGTTTTCATGGCTTCACTACAATTATAAAAACACCTATACAACAATTTTATATTTTATTTGGTACTTTTTTTATTAACAGAAGTAAAATTATATATTAATTTTTCAAAAATACCCTTTTTCTATGTTACTTTTCAAAAATATACTTTTATGCTGTCCATTTTAAAAAATACCCCCTTTTAATATACAAAATAACTAAATCCTAAACACTAAACTCCAAATACTAAACCCTAACCCCTTAGAATTATATCCTAAATGTAAAATAGGGAACCCAAACCTAAAAAGAAAATTTTAATAATTAATTTAACATATTGTAATTGTGTCAAAGAGTGCAAAAATGAAAATGTTCCAAAAAGAGGTTTTTTGAAAAAGAGTATTTAAAAAATGACATTTCTAACAAATTCTCTATATTATTACTCAAATATTTTTCACTGAATATTAATACTATAATTTTATAATTTAACTCTAAATATCATATATCAGAAATTAATCTAAATTATAGCTTTTACATAAAAACACCAAAACTGTAACTTTATAATTTAACTCTAAATATCATATATAAGAGACTAATCTACATTATACCTTTTTTTACTAAATAAAATCAGATATTTTTATTAATGAAATAACTTTAATGTTAATCTGATAAGTGATTTGGGAAAAATCTACAAATCATATCTTATTCAATTATGGATTTTTAAAAGTTTAATTTAATCCAATGTTATTGAAGTAATGATTTAAAAATATACTTTTAAAACTAAAAATTAGACTTAAATATCCATTGTTATTGAAAAATGAAAACAGATTATAGATTTAATTTTTAATGATTTTGAAGGATTTAAGAAAATTTTTAAGGATTCTTAGTTAAACATAAAATCTAAATCTCATATTTTTAGCTGATTTGAAAAGATTTTACAATAAATTATATTAATTTTCTGTAATCATCAAAATCATATAGAACAACATAAAAACTAAAATAATTTAAAATTTTAGTTTGAATATATCCCAAGTGGTTTCATATTTTTCATATTTAACACATAAATGTATCAATTGTCAATTTACAAATACGTGTGTACAAAAAAAATCTATACTATTAAAAGGGAAGCATTATTTGTTTAGTAGAAAAAGAAGGGAAAAAATAGGACATGAAATACCCTTCATAATATATCAAACCATATAAAAAGAAAAGGATAGGCAGGTAATTTTATTGCCAAATGCATGTGGATCTTAATACAATCCAGTTTTAATCTGTTCGGATTGTGGTTTGTCTGCTTGGAATGAGGAAAGTTATCTCAGTTACCAAACTAATGTATCATTCGGCGTAAAAAAATTACAAGCCCATAAATTGGACGATCGGCCATTACATGGATATCTATATCTAATATATGTGTATTTATTGGTCTACTTACAAAATTCAAAAAACAAGCATTCTATAATTAACAAATATTAATTATAACGATCATTAGCTCTCTAAAATTATTAGGAATGTATCACTGAAAATCAATAATTTTAATGTCCCCCTAATCATGCAATTTACCTATTTTTGGAAAATTATCATATATTGCAAAACCAGTATAAAGGGATTTCGTGTAACGAAAACCATTTCCTAAAATTGACGAATTATATTAAATAAGGACACAAAATAAGGAATTATTCCAAATTTAACAAATTGCCAAAAAAACCGTTTATAATGTTTTACGGTTACCCTAAAGGTAACAATAGAAAATTACACGAAATTTCAAGAACTTACTATATTCCTATATGATCATTTACTCTGCAAAATATCTGCTAGGTCTATCCTTAATACGTACGTAGGTCTCAAACTATAAATAAATGGCTATGCGATTATCAGTATAGTTTACAACAATATATTGCATACACATTTGTAATCTAGAAAAAATGGCTGCAAATAATGGAATCACAAGCCTTGCCAACATTAAGCCTTTCAAGACGACTTAGAAGATTCAGGTGCGGATCATTCATTCGTGGAGGCAATATACAAATTTCACTGGAGAAACCTTAGAAATGATCTTAGCAGATGTCGAGGTGATATTATATTCGTCAACATTAATCCTTTATCTATATATTTATATTTTAAAAAAACATTGATGATTAGGATGATAGCATAGTAACTTGGATTTAGAGGGGGCATTGTATGGCATACTTATTTAGAGAGGGGGCATTCATATTTGTTATAATTTTCTATAATATTCTGTTTTCTGTTCTTTGATTAAATATTTTATTTTCAAATTATAAAGCAAATGAGAAGTTAAGACGATTAATATTACTCACCTATATGGCTATATTTGTATAAAATGGCATGAGCATGCATATGCTTATGTTTCTTTACTTCCTATTATGATTTACACCAATAAATCTTCACACTTATAAATTCTTTGTTAATATGTAAAAAAATAAAAAAAGATTTAGGGGATGTATAGGGATGCTATTGCAGGGAGGATTTGGGCAGATCACAACATATTGTGGTTTGATTGTGCAGGAAGATTTGGACAGAGAAGTATTGCAGAGATTGGATGTCAACCACAATAATAGTTGGTGATATGAATTTATACAAACAACTAAACATTCCTAAATTTTTATATTTTTTGCGAGTTTAGAATGTTAGAAAGTAATTTTTATGTCTTATTAATTTGTGTATTTTGTTTTTGTAGATGGAAAACTTTGGATCCATATATTTGACTTGGAAATCAAAGTCATGTTTTAGGCATAAATTAACATTAAGAACCTAATTATTTGGTCTTTGTTATGTTTTATTTAAATTTGCTAATAATTTATGCAGGTTAAAGGTCAACATAGTTGCGAAATCTACATAACTGTCTTCTAATTTCAGTTAATATATATTTAAAAAATATAATAGAAATTTTTCATTGGGTATTTAAATGGTTATCACAACCTTCTAAGTGCAAGTTATAAGTTTAAAGGTTATTGACACAACAATACAATAGATATCTTATGTTTTTGTGACAATTGGTTATTCATTTCCAATTTATTAGCCATTTAGTCATTTACATTTTTTATTTAAGTTATATTACTTTATTGTATAAATGGAGATTAAATAACTATTAAACCTGAAAATTATGTAGAAATCCAACTCAACATAAAATAAAGATTACAGAAGAAGCAAGTACAAACCATTTTAAAATAGCTTGGGTGCAGTCATCAAACTCACATAACCCCGAGTTTTAAAAGTATTTTATTTGCCAATCAGCCTTTTATCACTTTTTAAAATTTTTAAACAATCACATATTTTTAGGTTATTTGGAAATAAACAAAATATATAATTTTAAGATATATATTATATAATATTAATACAAGTTTAACTCATCACTAATCGGTTTAAATACATGCTATCGGGAGGGATTTGACCCGCTTGAGAAAATTTAGATCGGTCATTCGTTTTGGAAGTTTTAATCTTTTTAACAATTTTTTTAATCCAGTTTCATAGCTCACGAGTTTAATACAAATCTAACCAATCACTAATTCGTTTCACATTCTATTACGATCTATCGTCGTGTAAAATCTAATTTTATGTGAAACTGTTATTATTTCAAACATTAATAAATTAGATGAAACTAAACTAATATAAGTTTAAACTAAAAATACTATAACCAATAATTATATCAACAAATATAACATCACACATACATAATATATTATAAGGTTTTAAAAAAATTTAGTTTTGAAATCAAACCACGCACGTATCGTACGGGTCTGAATATAGTATATAGTAAAAGGAAAAAACAAAACACGAATCTCGAGATCGACTGATCGAGAGAGAGGGAGGATGGGGTCGGTGAGGAAACGGCGGCGTATCGATTCACTCGTTCGTGTGATTTGCAAATGAAGTTTTTAAAAACTAAAAAAACTTTAAAAAACAATTAGAAAGGTTTTGATTTTTGAACCAAAGAAAGAAAAAAAAAAAACGGCAGAGGAAGAGCCGTTTACGGATTTCTCAACTTCTCCTTCTTCTTCTTCTTCTTTGTATGAGTTATTATTGTTGTTAATTCTCTCTAATTTACGGAATTTAATCCAAATCCCAAGCAGTTTCTCTGGGCTCACGATTGATTCCTTGGTCAGTTACACTCTCCCCCAAATTTATGTATTTGTTAATTGATTTCAGATTGACGAACCAATTCATCAACTTGTTTGAATTTGCTTTGAATTTTGAATAAATTTGGTAGCGTTTGTCTCCTTTCGCAGGTGTTAAAAAAATGCGTTGCCGAGAGGTAAGATCATGGACATTTAAGGGTTTAGTGGCTGCGTTTGTTGATCTCTCTGTAGCCTTCTCTTTGCTTTGCGCTTCCTCTCTCGTTTATATATCCTCCAAGTTCCTCGGTTTGTTCGGTTTGGAACTCCCATGTCCTTGTGATGGCTTGTTCAGTAACCCAAATAAGAATAAGTGTTTTCAAGAGAGGTTAGTGAACTTTCCTGTGAAAAAGATCTCTTCTGTTCAGAGATCTGCTAAAAATAGAACACCTTTTGATTCAATTCTGTATAATAATGGTGGTGGTGGGCGTGTTGGAAAGAAGAGAAAAGGGGAGAGGAGACGTGTTGAGTTGGAAGAAGAGGTATCTAGTACTCCTTCTGTGAAGAGGGTTGATTCTTGGGTTGAGAATAATGCTTCAGGGTTGGATCTTTTAACCGCGCAGAGTTTGAAAAAGGCAAGTTTTAAAGTTAAGAGTAAGCGTCTTAGCTTCCATAGGTCTCCTTATGGTCTCAAGAACCATTTTCAAGGTAACTTTGGGTATAAGAACTTCCAGCAATCACCTTCAAGCGTCGATGTTGACGAAAACGATCCTCTTCTTGTGAACTCCCAAGGTCAGTAGCTTATTATGGCTGAGTGTTTCTTGTTTTCATATTTTGTTTCCTTTGTGTAAAGTTATTACTTTTGATAGTAAAGTTTGATTTTGGATACAAATTATGACTATGTAGATAGTGGAAAATGTTTAGAGGATGTGTCCATGAGGAAAAGTGTTTCACTAAGTTCAGTTGGGTGTGAAGCTGATGCTCAGAACAAACAGCCGGAAAGGACATTTTCATGGGCGGGTGAAGGTACATGCAGTTCCCCTGTGGATCTAACTTATAGTGGTATGACACAAAAGACTATTGAGATTCTAGAGCAAGTGCTTGCTGAAGAACGAGCTGCACGTTCTGCATTAGCTCTTGAACTCGAGAAAGAGAGAAATGCTGCTGCATCTGCTGCGGATGAGGCTTTGGGTATGATTTTGCGGTTACAAGAGGAGAAAGCGTCGATAGAGATGGAAGCTAGGCAGTATCAGCGGATGATAGAGGAAAAGTCTGTTTTTGATGCGGAAGAGATGAGCATTCTTAAAGAAATATTGCTGAGGAGGGAGAGGGAAAAACATTTTCTTGAGAAGGAAGTTGACACTTACAGGCAAATGTTTCTTGAGACTGAGCAACCTCTACCTAACGCGCCAGATTCGAAACCAGCTCAAGTCAGAAGGTCTCAAACGCCACAACAGATTACTGAACCATGGGAGGATGATATGGAGACTGCGGATGTCTCTTCTGGATTTGAGATCTTTACTAATCAGATGGACAGTCGTTTACTTGCTTTTGGAAACAAATCACTGCGTACAGGTGATTATGGTAATGGTGGAGGTTCTCCAAAGCCTGGGGAGGTTGACAATGGAGTAGACCAAAATCCTGAGTTTGATCAGTCAAGAAGTGAGCCATTTGATGTAGAACTGAAAGAAAGAGAAGAGTGTGGCACTTCATTTCCAGAACTAGTAACAAGAACTAGCGACATCGCTGATACTAAGCTTGGTGAGGACTCCCATTACACTGATTGCCGTGTACATGATATCCATGTAGTGACTGATGAAGATAACAAAGTGCAACTGAATGTTCCTTCTGACCATGCCACTAGAGATCTCAAACTCGACAGATCACGAAGTGTTTCAGATACAAGTTATGGACTTCCTCCGGCATTTCCACCAGGAAAAAGGAGCATGTCTCCAAACATGCGCAGAAATTCAATGTCGGCTGTGGACTATGAAAGACTGAAAATAGAGAGTGAAGTTGGTGTGCTGAGAGGAAGGTTAAGAGCTGTACAAAAGGGAAGAGAAAAGATTAGTTTCTCTACCAAAGAACAGAGCAAATCTCAAGTGCAGCGTGGTGGAGAGAAAACAAGCCGGTTTTGGGAGGCCAGAAGATCTGGACCTCTCGACTCTTCTAGCCCTTCATCCACAATGGTGAGTTTCATCGTTGTTTGATTTGATTCGTGGGGAAAAAAATTGCAAATAGTTCTCTCTTTGTATCACTTAGTAATGTATATAGTATGTATATACACAGTTCTTGCTAGTAATCTTTTTTTTATTAGCAAGTGGCTGATTCTATTTCGGTTTCAAATGTTCTTTTGCAGGTAAAGGCGAAGTCTATGACACTGGACCTTCATAGTGCTTGAACTGCAAGGTATGTACTTACTCGAATAAACCACGACACAAATATATATCTAGTGAATACATGAGCAACTGTAGTTTGTACAATCTCTCTGCCAAAACTCTAATGTTGAGGGTTTGAGATTTCTTTTCTTGTGCCTGTCACAAACACTGTACTCCAAACGGCGTCGTTTCGAAATAAAAGTGACGCTTTTGTGGATGGGTGTCTTTATTATACATTGGTCGGGTCAAAAAAGTTTTTGTTTCTCCTTTCTATTTCTCTGCTAACACCTAGATCTTTCTCTTTAATTGCCTATTCGGAAAATACCATTTAAAATAAAAATGACATTATTCTATATACAGTTTGATTTTTGTTGTTGTAAAAAATTCATATTCTATACAAAAAACAGAACTCCAAACTCATCATATTTGCCCTTTTAACACTTCTCTGCCCTACTATTCACAATCTCTATTGACCTTTGAGCTTAAGTCATTTATATAGAATAGGAAGCATTCTAAAATATTAGACTTTTGAAGTTGGAGTTGGTGCAACCGAATTATAATTTTTTCTCATTAAAAAAACAAACACTTTTTCTATTTTATGGTTACTAGTAACCGCAAAGTAAAAAACAATTAATTAGCAGACAAAAAAGAGAGAACCACTTGATTATGTGGTTGTAAAAAGGAATACAATGTGTTCAACTCCAAATGTGAATCAAAATATGAATTTCTTTCTTTTTATGGAAAATTAAAAATGACAAGAAGTAATAATTAAGCTTGTGACATTAACTTTGAAGTTAAGAAGAATGAGGAAGGGAGAGAGCATCCCAAATGAGATCCATATCCAAAGAAGGCATCCTACTCAATTGTACACCATCTCCTTCCATCACTTCCTTATGACTTTTTTGTTTCTTCATCATCACTACTTCTCCTGATGGCTCCATCTTTATGTGATTCTTCGGCTCCAATGATTCCACTGTTGTTGGAGGAGGAGGTGGAGAGTTACTTACTTGGGCGGCCGAAATCTGTTGAATCTTGGACTCCAAAAGCGAGGCGATCATGCATCGTAAGGAACCGGACTTGAGCTGGTGTTTAAGGTCAGGAAAGTTGAGGTTCGCGAATTCGCCTCGCAGGATATAAGCTGCTGTGTCGTAAGCCATCGCGGCTTGCTCAGCGGTTTCAAAAGTGCCTAACCAAACACGGGTTCTGTTCCTTGGTAGCCTAATCTCTGCGACCCATTTGCCCCAGTGTCTTTGTCTCACTCCTCTATACAGCTTTGTTGGTGTCGTCGTCTGAACAACCTTTCTTGTTTTTGACTTCATGGGCTGAGTCTTGGTGGTACTTAACCAATAGTTTCCAAACCCTTTTGAGGGATAGTTGGTTAGGGTTTTATTGATCTCTACCCACTCGTTTCTGGTTTGATCTGATTGATAAAGAGAGTTTGGGATGTATTTATGGTAAGGGATCATGTTGCTATCGGACTGAGAAAGTTCTAGAAGCTTTGGTTCTTTGAGGAACAAGGTAAGGTTTGGGGGTTTAGAAGGATGATCAGGACGTTGATCAAACTGAGGAAAAGATTCTAGAAAGTTCCAAGGAACAGAAGCTACCGGAGATTGATGACTAGAAGAAGTGAGCTCATCATGAGGCGATACAAAGTAACTCGGAGTCGAAGGAGGAGGAAGGAGAGGAGATTTCATACCTTCCAAGAATATTGGAACACCGAGAAGTTGCGGTGGCGTCGAAGAACTCAAGATCCCGTAGATTCCAGAGGACAAGAGCTTGTCGTGCATGAAGCTAGTTTCTATTTTGGGAAACTGATCTTCCATGTTCATTTTTGTTTTTATTTGTTTGTATGTTTTTTTTTTTTTTTTGGTTTTGCACAGAGAACGAAGGTAGTTCTCTTAATTTTGAAGAAATGGGTGGAGAATAAATGTTTATATATATACGATAATTAAGGAGTGTTGTGTGTGTATTGGTGTGATGATCATGTGGAGATAATATTAGAAAATTTAGGGAACCTAACTTTATTGTCCGGAAGAAACATTATCGTCTGACTCAGATCTACGCTCTGCCAAGCTTAATTTGTTCATATGTAACAGAGTCTCACAAACACTTTTAATTAAACAATTATTATGTTAGTATTTTTTTGGTTACAAAATTATTTAATTGACCCTTTAATTTTTCTTATCTTGCGACTTGTTCGTGGCTCCCATTCTACGTTCGCTTTTTATTATCACTTATCAATCCAACGTGACAACTCAGCCCTAACACATTTAGGTGTCTTATAGCCATATATTGTTTTTTTTTTGGTAAAGGGTTCATAATTAAATTAGAACATACGAATGATGTTGTTGTTGTTGTTGGATACCAACGTTGTTTTCCTTTGGTTATCACTTAAAATATATAAATAAATAATATATATATATATATATATATTTTTTGTTTTCCACATCACTTCAAATATATTCACGTATACGTAAATAATTTAGAATTAAATGATCGGTGCTAGTTTAGCTATATCTATATATATATGTATGTGCAAATATTTTAAATCATATATATATTGTTATGTATATACACAGAACACAGTATATATAGAGGGGGTATGTATTTACCATTTAACGTCTTGTTATAAAATCTGTAGTTTATTCAATGTGATACCAAAACAATTATTCAAAATATACTTTTAATTTAGTTGTCCTCGCTAAGATATATATATATATATATATATATATATATAGTTCATGTAAGAACCTTTCATCTTCAAGCATCCCTTAATTAAGCCTCTTTACAATAAACAAATACTTCCCACTGTGTTTAATTTATTATCCTCGTCTATTTAGTTGTCCTTGGTGCTCTAAGGCGAAACCTAGGAATAAGACTTTGGACCACAACCACAAGGTATATATAAATGTGACTTTTCTTTTGCTAGGTTTCATCCCAATCTATAAAAAATACAGATGACACTTTCATGTTATATACAAATGTGTTTATTTAGTTGTGAATGCTAATCTTTCATATCCGATGTGTGATCTAACCACGTCAGAATGACTGGTCGGTCCATTAACCAAATTCTTACATTCGTAAGAAACGGGACTCGATCTCTGATGTGATGGTGCTATCTACAAATAGATTTATCTTTTGTCACTGCACTAAGGTCACTTCAGAGATTGTATATCTATTTCTTGCTTTAATTAAAATCATTTTATGAGGGTCATATTTGAAATCCAAATTACAACATATCGAGTTATCGACAAATATTGTATTATAATTATTAAACTTCTTAATTAGAGTTTTACAGTTGTATGGATCTAATAATTGGAACGATGTGATAACAAGAAAACATTATTGAACGATATTGATGATAACATATATATAATTGGAGAATAAAATTTTAGTTTAGTAACCACGTATAGTATAGAGCAGATAATCACCACAAATGCTTATAATTAGTGAGCCCATAATTATTAATATTATCATCAAAATACAATGATTAGCTTCAAGTTTTGGCCTCTAATTAAATCTTTAATTGAATCCAACTAATGCGGAAGTCATGGGTTGTCTTCTTTTCCTCTCTAAGAACATCATTTTATGTCGTCTGCCTCTTAATGATGATTTCACCCTCTTAGCCTTGTACATCAAATTATTCTCGTGCATGTAAAACATTAGTGACTATTACAATTGCTTGCAAGAACACTTTTTTTTCTTCTTACTACCGTCAATACTCAATATGTTTTGACTAAATTTAATTACTATTCAAGATATAAGTTTCTTAGTAATAAGATTTAATGACAGGAGTTCATTATGTTTAAAAACATGGGGTTGTGTTTTGAAACAAACTTGTGAGATATACTATAAGGGTCGATTCGGAAGTTTTGTTATTCTAATTTGAGAATTGAGATGATACGCATTTTGCCCTTTGAGATGACTATTGGGACGTTTATGAACAAAAATATTATTTTGATTTATGGAAACGAAATGTTTAAGACAATATAATATAAAATCGAAGAGGTAAGGCTTAATTAAGAAGGAAAAAGTAGTTGACCAAAAATACAAGACAAAAAGAGTATCTTAAAAAATCAAAATAAAATAATAAATCTTAAGAAAGGAAAAATAATTACCAATTTCTTTTACTTATTTGGTTTCATCTAAATTTATTTGATTTTACTTTACTTGATATTTGAAATCTATCATATTTTTATGATGCAAATAAACTAGACGTTACGTGCTAACTCCCAGGCGGAAAATATGGTTATAAATTTTGAACACTTAGTTTTTTATAAACAACTAAAAACTGTGTTTTGATAAATAATTCTAAATTTTGATTTTATAGACTATACTTTTTTTTTTCAGAAATTGGTAGCATCTAATTTTTTTCTTAGATCGTGACACCCAAACGAGACATAACAATTTATAGATAACATGTAACTCTCAAAGTATTTTTGTGTATGCATCTCGAAGTATAGGACCATCGGTAATCGGTTTCGCCAACTAACAAAAACATTGAATTACAATTTTGTAAAATACTAAAAGTGTTATTTGTCAAAGTATCGAATTTAATAAGTAAAGGTTACCGAGAAAAATTTTAACCATGTATAACTAAATTTGTTTTTAATTAAAAAGTTAGCTATTATATTAGAACTTCTCGAAAATAAAAACATTATTTGTCATTGTCTCATCATTTAAAAATTAATTGTCGATATCAAATAGCAAGTTGGCGCTAGCATACGCCATTCCTATACATCATGTCAAAAATTCATAATTTAAGAAGGGTTTAATCATCAAATAATATAGCTATTTTCTATCATTTGTATATGGATATAAAAGATCAAAAACATAATATAAGATGACGAGAACAGATACATTAACTTAACCTTCATATGACATTATCTAGTTATAATTAACTAATTTCATTTTACTATTTTTCATTATTGTTTTTGAAACATTCTCGATCTTAAAACATGTTATTTACAAAAAATCAGTTTCGTTAATAAAAATAAATAAACATGATGAATAAACAGAAATATGTTTGCAATTAATTTTCAATGAATTTGTTTTTAATAAAGAAATTACAAGATTTACTTTGCATAGTGTTGTTATATTCCAATAACTATATATATTTTTTATTTAACTCATAACATAATTTATATATATACTGCTACATGTTCTATTAGTTTTCATGATTTCTTCAGTTGTTTAAGCTTAGAACAGAAAATCAACTGATAGAGGAATTCACCTCCAAAAAATCCTTCGATAAAATAGCAACGAGGACCTAGTATATATACACATTGTAGTAATGAAATTAAATTCATATTAATTTATACAAAATGTGCTTGTTTAAAAATTATATTAGATTTATACTAAGTTTAAAAGTGTTGAAAATAAAAATAATTTGTTGATGGAAGAGGCATATATCCCTTTGAGCTCTATTTTAATTGCTGACTTTTCTTGGTTGTGTCTTTTTTTTCTTCTTAGTAGGTCATTATCGTATCTAATGCATTTTATTCACAAATTTGAGATATATTTCTTATAGGAATCTTGTAAGAAGAGTTTTCGTATATTTAGCTTTTTTGTTCTAATAGTTTTTAATCTAGCTAGCTAGCTTAACAAAGACTTTAAGGGCAAGTTGATTCACTAAAGATATATAATCTCTTTTGTACCTTAATTAGAATCTCTTTACCAACATATATCATGTGCCTTTCTATTTTTGAAAACGCTGATCGATTCCAATCATTTTACTATCTTAAAGTTGATAGCATATCAAAAATCTTAAGATTTTGAATGTTGCAAGTAAGATACTGAGTAAATAATTGCTTCTTACCAAATGAATTATCCCAAGATAGTCATCTCAAAAATCTTAAGAGTTCTATTGATTGTTTTATTTTGCAAGAAGAAAGTTTCGAACCTTAGGCATCGTCCGTTTATCGAGAAATTATGATCATTATTTAAGTTGATTTATTGAGATTATATATATATATATATATATTTGTAAAAATAATGTGTTTCACTATGTTTTTCATACTCAAATATTTCAAGTGCCTCAATTAGCGATAAAAAAAAAAAAATCATTTGTCGAAAAAGAAGATTATCATGTATACGTACTGAGACTCTTGTAGAATCTCGGCAAGCTTCGACACTACTCATGACTAAATGCATCTTTGTTATATTTTTAAATGATTTAGAAGAAATTAATTGATTATTAATTTTTTTTATATATATAATAAATTGACTTATTAGTTATTATTCATAAGAGAATTAATTTAAAAGATTATTGTTTTGGTTATAAATAAACTTATTTGAGGTTGCCATGTGAGTAAATGGATACTCTGAAATCTAATTTGGGATTCGAATATGAACTTTCTTGAACTCTTTAAATTAGGTGAACTATGCTCGATCGTAAGATTCTTCTCTATTAGTTTATTTAAATCTCCAAATATTCTTTTAACATTGCTTAAGACAACTACAGAACAAAACTTAAAATGCTTTTATTAGCTTTGTGAAATGACAAACACGTCATATTACCTATTTAGGGAATCATTCGTATTAGTTTGTTTTAGGATAAACATAAAGTTAAGAAAAAAGAAGTTGAATTAATAAGCAAAGGCAACTAAGTAAGTAACATGTGAGGCTGACTTCGAAAAGCAGTGCGAGTAGAGAGAGCCAGAAGGCAAATGTATTGTGGAATATCTCATCATGCACTGATGCACATGAGAATGAGCTAATTCATTATTTATTACTTTTGTTAACAATTAAATATAACCATGTTTATAAAGTTACATCTATACATGTTGTCTAACTCCTTGTCTAGATACAACGTATTTTGATTAATAATGTAAAAAAAAAACATCTTAATTATGTCTATCCTCATATTGTGTACTACAATATTATGGTGATTGTATATATATATATACAGTATTAAATTTTCTAGAGTCCGATACTGTATTATTCCGTAAATTTGTACGTATGTATCTATATATGTTTTCGTTGTTATATATGTCTATACGTTTTCGTTACTGTTAGAAGAACCGTTTTCGTTACTATATATGTTTTGTTAACGCTGTGTCTCCAGAATTTATGGTGAAACATGACATCTAGAGAGAGGTTTAAAACGAGAAGCTAACCACATGTACCATTTATAGTATTGAATTCATGAGGCATAAACATTTGCTTGTGAGCCCTTAGATTGTGTTCTTCTGATTTAGGTAAAATGCCTAGATTTGAGACAGCATTTCTGTAAAAGCAATTCGCTGAAACAAAGCACAAAGACGAAAGAGAATAGAACTATATCGATCGTCAAAAAAAAATAGAACTATATCATGTGCGCTATGCATCATGAACATCTGATTATTATATGTTAATTTTTATTTTTCCCCATAGAATAAAGAGTTTTCTTTTATTTAATTTCAGTGGCAGATAGAGAAGATGAGAGGATGTATAAGCCAAAATAACCAAAAAGCAAATTATTTTGGGAACAAAAAAGAAGACACACGTGTCTTTTGTCTTATGACCAACTTAATATTCTGGGGTTTTTTTTTTCTGCAATCATTTTAATTAAACATAAAACTTGCACTATACATATATAATATATAATATTCGTAATTGTATTTGATTTAGTGCTGTATAGTTCAGTTGGTTTATTTTCTTAATCTGTAAATGGAGTTCGTAATACGGTATTTTTCTAATCATACTAAAGTTAATTAAGTAGATAGCCAAATTGATTAGGTGAATTACTATTTTCTTTGGCTTAATCTCAAGAAAATTAAAATATGAACAATCAAAGGTTCTAGATAAGATTGCTGTGTTAGCGTCGCCCTAATTTTCTCTCTCTAAAAACAAACGCTCTCTCTTTTCTCTAAAAACAAGATCGCCGCTGCCGCCTAGGATTTCCGGTTCCGGTGGCTTTCTCAGCACCGGAACTGGATGTCTCTCTTTAGTTAGTTGGTTTTTTTTCCTTTTCGGCAAATCCATCTTAATTTTGTTTTCTACAGCTTCAGATCTCGATTTTCAGATCTAGATTTTTTTAACCTCAAACCTTTTCAACCATGGGTTCAAGCTACTTGTCTCTGTTTCTCACCGTCAAGATCAGCTTCAGATCTGGCCACCTTCAAGGTAGAGACAGTCTCCAACCGATTCTCCACTGCCTCAGATAAAGAAAATTCACCTCCGTAGATCTAGATTTCCTTCCTGATTCCAAAAGTCGCTCATCTTGAAAAGCCTCTAGGCTTTGTTTGTTGTCTCACCGTCTCTGGTAGCTCACCTATGGAGCAACATAAAGAAGCGCACGACACTTGCATTCGGTTTTAACTCTAGGTAAAGGAGAATCTTGTTTTGTAACCCGTTTGTGTGTTCTTTCTTGTCTCAGATATGTTTTTAATTTTCAAAGGTTAAGGTTTTATTTTTCTACTTTTGGATCTCTGTAATTTGTTCCGGAAAGTATTTGAATGGATGTTGTGTTCCTTAGTCTGGGTTGTTTCCCCTTAGTTTACCTTGTTTGGTATTAGTCTCCGGGAGTGTTCATGTACTCTCCGGCTTAAGTCTCTGGAAAGAATGTATTCCTTGCCGGCTGTTTGTATTTTACCTTGGACGTTTATCAATAAAATGAAATCCTTTAAACGGAAAAAAAAAAATTGCTGTGTTAGCACCTGAATTTGGTAGTATTTATCGACGAATGAATGGTTTAACAAAAAGAATAAGAGATTATTAGAATTCAGAATACAATTACAATCAATGCACTTTCCATATTCGTTTTAGAATAATTTCGATAGATAAAAACAAAATATTCTAAAGAAAAAAGTGTTAATAAAGAATTTAAAATAGAGTGGGACAGCATATTGTCAGACAGGAATCTAAAGACAACCAATAACGTAAACTGAAAGTGACACGTCTCTCCAGCAATACGGTACCACGTGTCATTCATATGCGGTTACTTCCTCTATGTTATTTAATGGTACCTCCTCTCTAGCATTCTAAAATTCTCACATAAATCTTTAATTAGCATATGATAGAAGACAAATTTAATAATAATTATTAAACAATATTTAATTTGTGAATTCTTAATTGTGATTAGATAGTACTAAACATTTTAAGTATCTATATTGGCTCTAATTGGTAACATTGTATGTTTAATGACATAAGTTGCAAAATAAAAGCTTACAGTATGAAAATTGCATAATAAAAAAACTTGCAGAATGAAAAGTCGCAGAATGAAAAATATGTCGATTGGATACATTTTGTGGAATAAAAAATATAGTATCATATGACCAATATATACTTATTTTTAATACACAAAATAATGTTTTAAATAATTTTTAGTATATATTTTAAGTAATATTTGATAATAAAATATAGAATTATTAAAAATATACTAAAATTGTTAAAAAGTTGTGAAAGTTTTAAAAAGGTATTCCAAAAATGGTAAAAATTTTATTGTAAACAATGATTTTCTTACTTTTACAATTGCTAATATTTTGTATGAGTAAAATAATAAACTCATTATCTCATTAACATCACAAATTATGTGTTATTATAGTGTTGATTGTTTAAAAAAAAATAATAATAAAAATCTTAAATCTTCCTTAGTGTTCATTATATTTTTTTTAGCTATTTCATCAACTAATTTTGGTATTTTGATTTCAAAATGCACCAAAAATCATGAAGAGCTCTAGAGATGATACTTCTTTCATATGTGTGACTAAAAGTATCCTAGAATCGGTTCACATTTCTTCATCACCATTCAAAATAATACTCACAATGTCTTATAAAGTTCAAAGTTATCAATATATGCATTAGCTTCTTTTCTACAAATTATTAAACAATGAACATTTGTATTATTGTAATACATGAGATCACTAATCATAAAGTTCATGACTAACGCTTCCACATGAATTTATCTAAATTTATGTAATCTTGCATTTATTCAATGAGTTTTGCACCTTTAGGACTCTAGATTGATCATATCTCTGAACTAACTTCACCTAAATCAATTTGTTCTCACTCATATTATTCAAATAACGTTAAGAAAGTGTTATCTTACTTCGTGGTAACTTCCTCTCTGGTGTTTGATGGTTTCATGGTACATTCTTCCCCAAAATTCTTAAGTACTTATAGAAAGAGTTGCATATAATACTCAATAACTTGGCAAATATTCAAACCTAGCTTTTTTTTTGGGGTTCCATATGAACCAATGTGAATATTCAATATTTAATTAAGATAGTACTAGAATACAACTGAACATGTGGTATAGCTGGAAATTCAGAATGATAGATCGGTCTATAAGCATTGGAAGTTGATGGTATTACGTGTTTATCGTGGAGTGATTGTAATTGCTTGGATGTTTTAGCTTCAAGTGATTGGTTGCGTGTTTGGGAACTTAGAATGCGGCGAGATTTATAATTGTGAGAACGTAAACTCATCAAGCAAGTAAACTTATGTAATACGAAAGCAAGGATTTGTAATTTAAAGGAGAGTTCCCTTCTTTTAAACCATTTCAGAAAAGACTCTGTATGAAACAACGTGTTTTAACACTTCTATTGTTGAAAGCTTAAAAACCAGTACCAAAATTGAGGTATGATACAAAGGTCAAGTAAAAGCAAACTCCTTGATTCATTAAGAAAACATGCATCAATCTTCGTCACTCAGACAACAGTTACCGGTAAACAAAACAGAGTTAAGCCGACAATGCTTCCTAGAACAGAATCTTGAATTTCGAGTTTTCTTGAGTAAAGTTTTCCTAAAACAATTAAGCGACCTACACTACTAAGCACACACACAATTGTTATGAAGATCAAAGACCACATAAGTAATGTAACACAAGCATCAAATTGCATTTTATATCAGAGACAGCATCACATCATTCAGACAGTCTAACTAAACGTCCGCGGAGTTAAACATCAGGTCAGAGTAACAAGAACTATAGTGTCCCCTAAAGATACCGTATAATTGCAAGCATACATCATATTAACAGATCAAAGACCAATTACGAGTAACACAAGAACTACAATATCTTCAAACGAGCAAAGTCCGTATACTTCATCCAAACATATCAAAGACCAAATAAGATTTCACCACAAACATGAAATTGCAATTTCGACATAGAAACAAGCATAACGTGATTCAGACACGAGTAAAGCTCAGTCTCCAACTAAATGGCCCGATTTCAAATATTCTAAGAAAAAGAGACGGTAGAGTTAGTGGCAAGTATACTTCATAATAACAGATCAAATAAAGATCAAATAAGATTTCACCATAAGCATCAAACTGCAATTTCAACACAGAGACAAAGCATAAATGGGAATTCAGACAAGAGTCAAAGATCAGATCTAAATGACCCAATTTTCAAACATAAAAAGGTCTACACTTCTTAGCTCAAAAGACAAACCAAAGGATTATAATCACTTCTTAGCAGCTCCTTTGCCTCCAGCAGCACCACCAGAACTCGCACCTGCAGCTTGAGCAGCTTTCTTAGCCGCCTTCTCTTGCAATGCTTTCCCATCTCTGAATCATTTTCATTACACAACACACAGATCAGAGCAACTCAACTAAACAAAAAAAACAACCCCATTCCTCACAGATTCATTATTATTACCTTTCACGACGTTGCTCCGGGGTCAGACCATCGTCAGCGTTCTTACCCTTACCTCCAGCACGAGCCGCGGCTCTTTCACGGTCACGCTCTCTCTGACTTCCACGTGACGATTCCGCATCAAAAGCTTGAATTAAAGAAAACAACAAAACTTTGCTCTAATCAAATTCAGAATCTTAATAAGACCCATAATCAAGATTTGAGGAAAGAGTCAACAAGATCTAGTCTTTATACAAAACAGAGAATCAAAAGGGGGCAATCTAGAAACCCTAAAATTGAGAACTTTTTTTTAACCCCTAACCCTACAAAAGATTGGTAGATCGAGCGAGAAACAGAGAAACTAAAAACAGATTGAGAAATCGAAAGGATATGAGTCATGCTTGAAACGGCGGCGATCCGGAGCGAGTTGTGAAATGGGTTCTCTGTAAAGTCAACAATGCCCGAAGAAACGCAAGGCAGAGGCAGAGAGGATTTGAGAAAAAAAGATTGGATTCTCTTTTATATATTGCGCGGACTTGTGTTAAAGTCGACTTTGTCGTGCGCCTCTCCTTTAACATATTCTCTAATTTCTCGATTATATAAATTCCTTTTTTTATATATATATTCTTCTCAAGTTATTTAATAAGTATAATAATTTTTTTACTAACTTGAGATTTTATAATTATAATTTTTTAATACAAATTTCTATTCTATTTTTAGTTTTTTTCTTTTAAATAGAATGTCAAATTACATTTCAAAGAAAAAAAATTATATTAGAGTTTTTTAGATTTTAAGGTGAAAGTAAAGTAAAAAGACAAAGCATACAAATTTAAAATGGAATTTAACTTTTAGATTTAATCGGGAATTTTATTAAAACTTTTATCTAATATCACTTTTGAAAAAAAAATTCTAAAATTTTATTAATAATATCACTAAAAATATGATATTACCCAATTATGTAAATAAAAATATTTTCTTGGAGTATTTTAATGTTTTGTTTAACAAAAAATATTACAATGTATTACGAGAACAAGAAACCAGCTTAACTAACCCTATTAGGAAGCGGCTATGTGAGGACAACTGTAACATCCGCGAACCGGAATCCTGGTTTAGGAAGTGTATCGATCGATACTAGTGATGTGTCGATTGATGCAAGGCCGGCTTGGTCGGGAAGCGAGTAAGTGAAACGTTGCGTTTTAGAAAACCCTTGAGTCGACTATAAAAGGGAGCTTTGTCGTTTGTGGCCGAGTTTAGCCACTTTTGGAGAGAAAAGAAAGAGAGAAAATAAGTTCTTGTTGTTCTTGAGGATTTTGGCAGATTTGAGGTTGTTCCTCTAGAGATCTATAGCTGGGATCGTTGTAGGAGCTTCCTAGGAGTGTAGATATTCTTTTTTGAGGTTCAGAATCTTCTTGGCAAAGGTGAGTGCATGACCATGGCTTATCTAAGCTTGAGATTTCTCTGATTTGCTTGTTTATGTGTTAATTGGCTTGTTAGTACGTTATTAGGACTTTGTGAAGCTTTCTTGTGGCTTGGGATCGAGTTTTTGATTGTTTAGGAACGAGGATCCGGCAAGAAGCTTTGGGAAAAACGATGCTCGGCATGTGCGTCGATCGATGCATCTTGTGTGTCGGTCGATGCAAATGCGAGGACAGCAGGATTTGACCTAAGAGCATCGGTTGATGCCATGTGGAGGCGTCGGTCGATGCAACTAGGGTTTTCGTGAAATGTTGAGCATGCATCGGTCGATGCAGCGTTAGTGTCGGTCGATACAGGCTAGTCTTGCATCGGTCGATGCAAGCTTGTGTTGGTCGATGCAACTCCTGTTGGTGTCGGTCGATGCATGGTTGGTGTCGTCGATGCAGTTCATGGTTTGTTTGTTGATTATTGTTTGATGGTTAGAGTATCTCAATTGCTTGTGTGTATAGCCCAGTAGATGGGAGGATTGCCTCACTGAGTGCTTATAAAATACTCATGCATCTCAGTTTATGTTTGTGGTGCAGGTAAAAGCAAAGTGTTATCGTGGAATCAAAGCCATGAAGAGGAGAATGTTCTAGTGGCTCGATTGGTTGTTGTCTGGCTTTTGTTAGGTTGCTAGAGTTGAGTCCTAGAATGTTGTTTAGGATTGCTGGTTCTTCGTTTTATGTTGATTGGATTATTAGTCTAGTTGTTATGAATTAATATTGGTTATTTATTGGTTTAATGGTATTAATTATTTTCTGCTGTTTGGTTTGATTGTGGTTAGATGGCTAGTGGATATGAGACAACTAGTTTAGATTATTTATTATTATTATTCTTTTTTTTTTAAACGGGTTTGGTCGTTTCAACAACTAGCCCTAGAAGAAGTGAATCGAGGTTGAAAGGCTTCCTCCTCCAAAACTGCAGCTATTTAAAATCCTACTAAGGTTTCTAAGGGCTTTACTCGTTTAAACGCAACGTTTGCGAGAGTTTACGAAAGCGGAAGGTTGCGGTTTTAAATATTATTAAGCGTTTTAAATGACTGGTTTAGCATTTTAAAATAAATATGTCTGCAAGAAGTTTTACGACTGATTGACCAACCGGTGCTATAGCGGTTAAAATATTAATGTTAAAAATAAATATAATATATAATTATACAAATATTTAAAAACACCAAAGACTTCATTAAACTTGATTAATATTAAAAATTCATAAACAAAGTACCAAAATAATTAGTTCTAAAACAAATAAATTTCATAGTGGAAAAGATGATGGAAAAGATGATGCTATGTATTTATTTTAAAGAGTTACACACGACGTTTAATGAATTAATAAAGAGATATGACATGTACGCTTCTTTCTTGATTTGTCTTAATTTTCATCAATTTGGATGGAAGCCATAATTTGGATGTTTGAGAGAACAGAACAACAAAAAGTTGATTAGGGTTTAAGAATGTGATACAAAAAAATAACTACTTTAATATATATAAAGATATAAGAATTTTTTTTATTTTCTTTGTTTATTTTTTTTTTAAATCATAATCACAATCACCGGCAACCACAAACAATTGCGGAAAACAGTTTTTAAAATCTTTTGAAAACTTTTCAATTTCGACCCCTGGCAAAATTTCTTTTTGGATCTGTAAAAACAAAAGATCAATTTTGCAAAATGTTGAACATCCAATAGACATATTCCACGTATCTTATGTGTATCTTTGTTCTAAAAAAAAAAGAATCATTTTTTTTATTTCCAATATAACATTGCCATGTCAAACATCAAAAGCTCACATTTGCTACTTTTACGGTGTTGATAAGTTACAACACCAAATTTACCAGATCAGATTTTCTTTTTTTCCAACAAACCACTACAACATTTACAATTGTTGTTATTCTTTTCCAACTATTGCAAAAATAACCGTTGTAATTAACCTAATAAGTCCATGTCTAAGACTACTTACAATGGTGTTATTTTCAACAGTTGAAACTCTATTATTGATAATGGCTGTAGATCTTTATTTGATATTAATCGTGACTAATAATATGTAATCACAAAATCATAAGCAAAAATAAAATGAAACTATGAAATAATAATGGTGGTAGAGTATAATGTTGAATGATGATGTGAAAGAAAGAGAAGATGATGTGGAGTGTGAAAAATAAAAAGGTGGATGTTTTAAGACTATCAACAATGGTTTTAAGATTCAACACCCTCCACATCATATCTCTCTCTTCCACATCCTCTTCTCTCTCTTTCATCTAATTATTCAACATCCACTAAAATTTTACACCCTACAATGATTTGTTTAATAAAATCCAACACCTTACCCCACCCCTTTTTATTTCATTATTTTTTAATTCTTTTATGTTTTAGGTTTTCCGATTACGTATTAATAACGACTATTGTTTAAATTTTAATTAACATAATTAAGAGTTATAAGTTTTTTCTTTTTAGTTTTATTTAAATTTTATGTTTTTAATTAAGAAAATGTAAATAGTAAAAACGAAAACAGAGAGAGTCATTATTAAAACAAATAAAATTACGAAAAACTTAAAATGCAATACAATACAATAAGAAGATCATAGTACAATACAACTAGGTAACTACCCGCACTATATGTGGAATAAATTTATGCAGATAAAATTAGTGTTATAAGTAAAGTTATTTTTGAGGATCTAAAATTTGTTTATGTAAAAACAAAATATATAACCCGTTAGAATATGTTTAGATCAAACTACTATGTATCAACTAAATATATATATCCGCTTTTTCTTTAATCTATGCAAGATTTTTTATTGTGTTTAATTTTTTTTGGTGTAAAAATATGTTTCACCCGTGAAATATTACCAATGACATTAAATAAGCTATATAATAATGATTATTGTGATAATTTTATTTTGGAAATTTTAAATATGTGAATAGTAATCAGTTTTTTTTAATAGGTGAATAAATTAGGGTTTTGAAAATGTTTTAGTTCTAGTAATGTTATAATAACTAAATATGTTATAAAAATGATTAAAATATATTTTAAAATTGAAATGTTTGATTTTTTAATTAATTGAAAAGAAATATTCCTTAATCATTCAATAGTAATTATGTGTAAATATCCATAAAAATGAGAGCAATAAATTCATTTGTGTCTCGAGCTCTGTAGCGACGACACATCAGCATTTTTTTTTGAAAATGCTTCTCTATTAATATATAGGGGATAAGAAGAACACAATACAACCAATAAAACTCACATAACTAGTACAATAGACTCAACTCAAAAATTTAAAATCATTTTAATCACGAGACATTCCGAACTTTGCCCATATGTGTTTGCCTAGATCTGCTTGCAATTCGCGATGCACACTTGAATCATGCAATTCGGATCTAGCACGTACATGATTTGCAAATGCAGGTAGCACCTCGGTCGAGAATGGCTGCGGTGTACTATACCCACTTGCCTCAGATTGATCATAATCGTTCCATCGTTGAATATATGTATCATGTTCATCCTCAACAATCATATTATGCAATATGATACATGATCTCATAATGATAGCCAGATCGTCTATGTCCCACATGCGAGCTGGTTAGCGAATGATTTTAAATCGAGCCTGCAATACTCCAAATGCATCCCTCTTGAATTTCTGCAACTAACTTGTCCAGCTCACTTTGAGGAAGCCTAATCGATTTGACAAAAGTAGGATAAGAAGGATAGACACCGTAAGCTAGATAGTATGCCATATACAGAAATTGATTCACCAAGAAGTTAACTGTTGGAGTATTTTCCTGTTCAACATCATCAAACACCGGTGAACAATCTAGAACGTTTATATCGTTCAATGTGCCTGGACATCCAAAAAAGGCATGCCAGATCCATAGATCATGTGATGCGACTGCTTCAAGAATAACAGTGGTTATTCCCTTATCACCCTGAGTAAATTGTCCTTTCCACGCTGTAGGACAATTTTTCCATTCCCAGTGCATGCAATCAATACTCCCAATCATCTCCGGGAACCCTCACATTTCACTAACATGCAAAATTCTCTAGAGGTCCTCTTGAGTTGGGACACTGAGATACTCTTGCTCGTACAATTGTATGATTCCCTTACAGAATCTATGCAAGCACTCCAGAGCTGTTGTACCTCCAATTTTAATGTACTCATCCACCGCATCGGCCGCCACACCATATGCTAGCATTCAGCATTCACATGGTCGTAGTACATTTTGCTAATGGAGATATACCTTCTTTATTGGCTGCGTCAAATTGTTGGGTGAAGTAGTCGTCACTAATTGATAGGTCCCCAACGATTCGAAGGAAAACATGTTTTCGCATTCGGAATCGCCGATGAAACATTGCATCGTCGTATGTCGGTTGATTGGAAAAGTAGTAGTCAACCAGTCTTTGATTTTCCGCTACATGATCTCTATTGAAGTATCTTCTCTTCATGCGAGGTGGAAAGTCTTCCTCTATTTTCTTACGACGCTCACTAAAATAGTTGAGGATATACATATCTTTAATTTCAGACTGCCTTTTGTAACCTTCGATATCAAAAGGAAATTTTGATGGATCTATTGAGATTTATTTAGTGAGATAAGATTTGTGATATTGGTACATAAATGGAAGAATGAGTCCCCATTTATAAGAAAAATGAGCCAACGGATTGAGTGGCTGGAGGATAAGATTTTGGCATTAAACGCCTAACTTCACGGATTACATTGACGAAAAAGTCTCGGGCACTCGATATCATTATTCAATCAAGTTGAGTGGATGGAGGATAAGATTCTTACATTAAAAACCGAAATTCACGGATTACATTGACGAAACAGTCATGGGCACTCGACAGCATTATTGAATCAAGTTTAGTGGATGGAGGATAAGATTCTGACATTAAAAGCCAAAATTCACGGATTACATTGACGAAATTATGAAAGCATAAACTTACAACAAACATTATTAAAGGAGAAAGCGACAAAAAAACATTATTAAAGCATGGAGTGACATGATAGAGACAAACATGGAGTGACATGATACAGATAGCCAGTTGTTACTACAGTTATTCTCCAAATAATTCGTAGCTCAACTTCTGCATCAGCTTTCTCTCCTTGTCACTGAGACAGTTCTTTTCACTTAGCTTCATCCACATCTTCATATTCATAGCCCTAGTCTTTTCTTTCATCACTATGTTTGACTCCTCTTGCTTTCGAATTGCCTCCTCTTTCATCATGGCTATATTGTCCAAGCGTTTCAACTCTTGCTCCTTGATCTTTTTGTATACATTAAACTCTTCGTTGACCACTTCCAAGACTGCGCCCTTACCTTTCTTTTTAGCTTTCTTAGCTGCATCCCTCCCCATTGGACGAGCATTGGATCCTACAGAGTTGGAGTCACTAGCATCACTGTCGTGAACTCTCTTAGATCCACTGCTTCCAAAGCTAGTATTTCCTCCTACCTGAACAGAGATCCATTCTTTCATTAAATTGAAATTACCGTTACCACCATATGAATATATTTCATGCGCTTTCGCCACTACATCTTGCTCCGACCACCCGCTTTGTTGCATACGCTTAGCGTTATCGTAAGCGCCAATCCAATTTCCCAGTTTTGTGTTCACGTAGTTGTAGCGATTTCTACATGTAGTTGCACATGTAGTTGCACTACGTGGAGGATCAAATGAGCAAAACTCATTAAAATACTCAACAATTTTACCCCAAAATGATTCGTTCTTTTGGTTTCTGCCAACAATGCTGTCGGTTCCATATTTGATCCACCCACTCAGTAGCACCAAGTTTTGCTCAGTGGTCCATTTGGGGCTTTTTCGGGGGCCAGATATCGAATGGTCGGCGCTCGGAGTGGGTTCATTAACACCACTTTTACCACCAAGAGCCATTTGCGTTGAAAATTTGGGAAATTCAGTTGCTCAGAGTCCGGATCAATTTCATTTCGTCGGAGTAGCAGAATAAGGGGGTGGTTGAGATGGATATGACATCCCTAACCATAGTATGTATGATAGTTTGGAACAGCCGACGGCATGAAGAAACTTGGTCGAAAACCATAATTTGGCATATTTGGGGGTTGGTTGGAATATTGATTATGATATGGATAATTGTTGGGATTTGGGTAGTTAAAAGGTAATTAGAAAAATTTTGAGTGTTAGAAGGGTTATTGTTTGGATCCATTTTTTCAGAGAAGACTGAAAAATATAAAATTAAGAATTTATGAAAGGTAAATAGAAAATTATTGTGAAGAAGATGGTTTTTTTTTTCTGTGCCAAATCTAATGAATCAAGTCTCTATTTATAGAATATGAAAATGATGATATTTGGTATAATTTTTTTTTAAAAGTAATATCATAACAACTATTATCTTCAATAATGTAGATGTAAAAAAAACCCAATAAATACACTCCATTATTTTCGGATGTATCTATACATATGTTGTTGCACAGATTTTTTGTTTGGTCCAGTAAACACATGGCACGTGTAAAGATTGCATCCTCTTTTTTTCAATCCGTTGAAATGATTCAACACTTGTGAATCCACATCATTTTTTTTCATTTCTCAACACCCTCATTGCATCAGTTAAGCAATTGAATTTTCTTTTCAACAACCCCATTGTAAACAATCGAAACGTCAAACCAATGTGGATAGTCTTAAGCTGTTGAATAATTTATTCAACAATTGAAGTAATGCAATGGTCTGTTGAAAAAAAAGAAAAGAGATGAGGTGGAGACAACTAAGTTGAAAACATTCAATGGAATTGAAGCGCAAAAGTGTTGGGTTATGCTCGTCACGTGTAAACTTTTGAATGGTTTATTTTTTTAATTGCATGATAATATTTAGATAAAAAAAAATGTGTTGTGTTTCTATTGGATGGTAAGATTTCAGATATTTTTTATCTAACCTAATTATTTGAGATCAATTATCTTATAGAATCCAAAAATTTTATTTTAATATTTTTATACCAAAATTCATCATTTTTTATTCTCTATTTTGGACATACAAAAAACCCATATTTTCTACTATATTTTTGCTATCAGCTTTAATAAGCTCTTGTTTATTGTTTTATCTATCTTTTTGTTTTTAAATGAATCCTATTAATAAACCTTTTAGCTCCCAAAATTCTTCTAATTACCCTTTTAACTACCCAAATCCCAACAATTATCAGTTTCAAAATAAATCTCCCAACCATCCCCATCATATACCAAACTATGGATATCCACCAAATTTCTTCATGCCATCAGCTGTTCCAAACTATCGTCCATATCATGGATCGATGATGTCATAATCATCTCAAACACCCTCTTAATCTTCTTCTCCAATGGGTAATGAAACTAATACGAATGTGGTAGGAGCTGAATTTCCTGAATTTTCTACACAAACGGCTCTTGGGATATGAGTGGTGTTTATGAAGCCATTCCAAATGAAGATGATTCAACTCCTGCTCATCAGAGAACCTCCAAATGGACTGTTGAGCAAAATTTGGCTACTAAGTGGGTGGATTAAATGTGGAAATATATAGCATCGTTGGCAGACACCAAAAAGGTGATTCATATTGGGGTAAAATTGCTTAGTACTGTAATGAGAATGGCTCATTTGATACTCTGTGTGATGGAGTTTCATGCAGAAATCAGTACTGTAATGAGCATGGCTCATTTACCCCATTATTTTTATTTCATATCTTTCTGAAACGACCGACCCATTTTTTATCAATAATAATAATCTAGTAATCTCATACTCACTAACGACCTAACCACATTCAAACCAAACAGCAGAATTAAACCAAACATTAAACCAATATCCAATAACCAATAACTAATAAATCAAAACAATAATAATTCAACCAACAGTCATAAAACATTAAACCAGCAACCTAGCAACATTCTAATGGCTCAACTATAGCAACCTAACAGAAGCAAGACAACACATCAACGAGCCACTAGAACATCCTCCTCTTCATCGCCTTGATTCCACGATCACACTTTGCCTTTACCTGCACCACAAACACAAATTGAGATGCATGAGTATTGTCGTAAACATTAAGTGCGGCAATCCTCCCATCTACTGGGCTATACACACAAGCAACTAAGATTCTAATGTTAAATAAGCAACAAAAAAACACAAACAAACCAGGAAAACAAGTATCAGCCGTTTTCTTAAAGGTTTGGTGTCGACCGACACCCTCTTGGTGTCGACCGACACCCTCATGGTATCGACTGACACCCTCCTGGTATCGATCGTTACCCTCCTGGTATCGACCGACACTGGCTCTTGGTGTAGACCGACACTGCCTCTCAGTGTCGAACGACACCACCTCTTGGTGTCGACCGACACCCCTCCTCGACTCGGATTGGTGTTAGAGTGGTTTAAGGGAATTTAATTGGTGGAATTATTTGTCTGTTGCTTGTTGCATGATGTTGTGAATGGTTGTTGTGTGATGGAAATTGATTATGAGTAGTTAGTCAATTTGAGTGAGTATGGAGTCCTAGTATCATCCTCTTCAAGCCTTCAATGAGATTCGACGGTAAGTTGTTTTATGTGTTGTTAGTTGTGTAGTGTTTTTAGCTTCTGTACGAGAGGTGCAGTTGGCTATTGACAAGTTGTTGGAAAATGGTGGATCACGCCGGTATCGGGAAATTCCGTTGGCGGTGATTTGTGAAAGTGGATGTGTTGGAAATAGATTTCCGAGAAGTTCTGATAGCGAATTATGATGGATTTTTCTTTTTGGGACTTGTGTGTCATGTGGAAAAAGGAAATAGCTCGGGAATTCTATAAATGGAAAGTTTCCATAAATAGAAGGTTTCTATATATGGAAAGTTTCCATAAATAGGAAGTTTCTAAAAATGGAAAGTTTTTTTTATGGGAGTTAGAGCTTTGCTATTTTTGGAAAGTGTATGGAAAATACCTTGAGTGTAGGGTATTCCAGTGTGACCGGGTGGTGGTATTTGGGAAGAAGTAGATGGTGGTTAGTATGACATTGCGTTGTCGTACGTGGACCACGGGAGTGTCGGGAAGTGCTTAGAAATGTCAAGAATTGTTTGCTCTAGGGACGGTGGGTTATGAACAACTCATAAGGAGATGGTGGTTCTCCTGAGGGGATGGTGGTTCCCCTGTATACCGATAGCTTGATGGGTGGTGGGCCCTGAAAGCGGCAGAGGAGATGGTGGTTCTCCTGGGAGATGGTGGTTCTCCTGAGGGGATGGTGGTTCCCCTGGTACCGAGATTTCGGGGGTGACGACCCAAAAGTGAGACAGTATGACTCGAGGACGGTGGTCTGAGAGTGAGATCGGTATGGCTCAAAGGTTTTGACCTGAGAGTGGATGAGTTGGGAGCAAATAATGTCTAGGACGTGTGAATAAGCATAGTGACCGAATGTAGATGTCGGGGCTGATGGTGGTTCAATCCCGGGTTTAGTGTTGACCAGTGGGGTCAGGACTTTGTTGATCGGTGGGGTCAGGATTGTGTGGACCGGTGGGGTCAGGATGGGTTGACCGGTGGGGTTAGGATGGGCTGACCAGTGGGGGTCAGGGAGTTCTAGACCGTTGGATCACATGGGTGTGCGGGTTGTGGCAGCAGTTGCACGGGAAGCATTGGTTGATGGTGTTCAGTCTAGTAGGAGGATGTGCGGCCCATGGAGACGGTTGCACAGAGGTCCTTGGCGGATGGATGGTGTTTTGAGATTCGAGAACGAATATTTTGTTAGAGGGGGAGAATTGTAACGCCCGTGTTCCAGAAAAATAATGAAATATTGGAGTTACTATGAGAAATTGGGTGGAATCGGTTTAGTATCGGTTTAGATAAATTCTGGTTTAATTTTATTAAACCAAGGAACCCTAGATTTCTCTATAATTCATGCTTCTCTACTCTCTTTTGGGGTTGTGGTCGTTCTTGTAGAGAGAAAAAAAGAGCTTGTTTGTGGAGAAGAGGTGTGAGGAAGGGGACGTTCGATTTTGGTGTGTTAGGCAAAAGAGCAGAATCGTTAAAGTTTGGGAGGAAACAGTTTCGACATATCAAATCGTACTCAAAGTTTTGTGAGACACGTTTTCTTAGAAGCGAGTTGGGACCATCGGGTATTGTCACTGAGATCGTGATCTCTTCTGGTTTCTGAGCGGTACAAGATTTTGTGGGAAGCTTCTTGACGTCTCAGGCTAGCTTTTCACCGGAGGGATTTGATAGTTAACGGGCGTTTCTTGGCTGTTGCAGACGTTAGGAGAGTCTCAACTAGTTGTATTCGTTGTTATAATCAGCTTGTTAAGGTGAGTGCGTGACCATGAGCTTATCTGAGCGATTGGGTTGTATGACTTGTTTTGTGTGATGATATGTAGGTGTGGTGAAAGTGTTATTGGGTGACCTGTTCAATGACTGGTTTGTTATGTTTTATTTGTGGTTGTACTCTTCATTTGCTTGTGTGTATAGCTCGTAGATGGGAGGATCGTCTCATTGGGTATTTCTGGTAATACTCACGCATCTCATTGTGTTTGTGGTGCAGGTAATGAATTTGTAGCGTGGAATCATGGCGATGAGGAGGAGGATGATCTAGGGTCTCGTTTGTGTGTTGGTGGTCTTTGTTATATTGTTTATGTTGGAACCTTGGATAGAGTTATGCTAGGTTGCTGGATAAAATGGTTAGGAATGTTTATTGTATTGATGATATATTGGTTTTGTATTATTGGTATGTTTCCGCTGTGCATATTGGTTATTGCTGATTTATTGTATAGGTTATAATTAAATATTATGAGGTATTTAATTATATTATTATTATTAAAAAAAACGGGTCGGGTTGTTTCACCAACAAACTGAGTGGTTGGAGGATTGCATTGACGAAGCTGTCACGGACACTTGACAATATTATTGAAGTATGTTGAGTGGTTGAAGGATAAAATTCTCCATTATTAAAGCATAACATGCCAATCGAACATTATAAAAGGAGAAAGTGATAACATACATTATTAAAGGAGAAAGTGACGAATTAAAGCATGGAGTGACATGATACAAACAAGTGACAAACAAACATTATTAAAGCATGCAATGACATGATACAGACACGCACATAGTGACATGGAACAGATAGCCACTTGTTACTACAGTTAATTTCCAAATAATTTGTTGCTCAACTGTTGCAACAGCTCTCTGCCTTGGTCATTAAGACGGTCCCTTTCACTTAGTTTCCACCACATTTTCATCTTCTTAGCCCGAGTCTTTTCTTTTATCAATTAGTTTGTCTCATCTTGTCTTTATGTTGCCTATTTCTGCCTTTGGTTTGCCTCCACTTTGGTTCAAACTCTTGCGCTTTGATTTATTTTAATTCATTAAAATCTTCGTTGACCACTTCAAAGACTGCACCCTTACCTTTCTTTTTACACTTTTTTTAGCTGCATCCCTCCATACTGTACGAGCACTAGTTCAACCATAGTTGGAGTCATTTCCGTCACTCTCGTGGGTTCTCTTAGATAGATTACTTCCAGTGCTAGTATTTACATTTACATGACTAGCATAACGTGGTTGATCACAGATAACAAGCCATTCTGACATTAAATTAAATTCTCCATTCTTACCACTTGAATATAGCTCATGTGCTTCGCAATACATCATTTTCCGACCACTCGCTTTGTTCCAGACATTTAGCGGCATCGTATAAGCACAAATCTATTTTCCCAATTTTTGGCTCACGTAGTTGAAATGATTTTTGCATAAAATCAAATCACGGGAGTATCAATTGAGCAATGCCCATTACAGTAGTCAGCAGTTTTACTCCAATATGCGTCACTTTTTTGGTTTCTACCAAAAATGCTGTTTGTTCCATATTTTATTCACCCACTCAGTAGCACCAAAATTTGCTAAGTAGTCCACTTGAGACTTTTCTGTGAATAGGAGTTGAATTCTAAGTATTTGGAGTGGCTTCATTAAGACTGCTTACACCACCAAGAGTCATTTGTGTAGAAAATTCGGGAAAATCAGTTGCTCCTCCATATGGAACAACTTCAGTATCCGTTGGAGTAGAAGAATAAGAGGGTGCTTGAGATGGATAAGACATCATCTATCCATAATTTGAACGATTTTGGAATAGCTGATGGCATGAAGAAATTTGGTTGATAACCATAATTTGGTAAATGTTGAGGTTGGGTGGAATATTGATTTTGAAATTGATAGTTGTTGGGATTTGGGTAGTTAAATGGGTAATTAGTCGAATATTGGGTGTTAAATGGGTTGTTGTTCGGATCCATTTCACAAGAAAAAAAATGAGAAAAGATAAAAACACAAGTTTATAGGAGGCCAATGGGATCGATCCAACCGCGTAATTGGTGTTCGGGTTAGTTCTATTTTTTCTCTGGTTTGACGGAGTTTAGTTGATGGAAACCTAGGGCTCTAGTATATAAAGGGAGAACTCGACCCCACTTATTCTTTTAGCCACATTTGTCGTTTCTAGAAAAAGAGAAAGGGGAGAAAAGTTCTAAAAAGTTCTTGAGAGTTTTATGTGAGTTGTTGAGGCTTTCTAAGTCAGTTTATGGTGTTCTTGGAGCGTGGAGAAGGAGATCTGAGCATGGGTGTGGAGTAGGGGTCGTGGGAAATCTTGATTCTCGTTGTTCTTCGTCAGATCTGCTTGTTTTAGAGGTGAGTGCGAAACCATAGCTTATCTAAGGACTAAGCGATGTATGTTTTTGGGTGTTGATTGCTTATGTGGTCTTTGGAGGGTGTATTAGGCATCACAAAGCCAAGAGAATTCGGTGGAGATCATGTTCGGTGATGCTTTGCGTGACTGCATCAATCAATGCAAGGTGTACGTCGGTCGATGCAGTTAGGCATTTTGGAGGAGACACGAGGTTGTGTCTATAACATCCACGAACCAAAATGTGAGTTTTGGAGATGGGTGTCGATCATCACCAAGGGTGGTGTCTCTAACATCCAACGATTTCTGGTTCGGGAGTGGATGTACAAGAGGTTCGATTTCTGTCACTTCATCGAACCTCTTGTATATCCACTCCCGATAATTACCGCCACTACCACCATAATTGTAATATCCCGCCAAATAAATATATATACATTTTTTTCTTTCTTTTTTTTTGGAGAAAATATCAGACTATATATAATAAAATATAAAATATAAGATTATATAATAAAAGCCAAACTCTTTTTTCGAATTAGAATTTTTTTTTTTCATGCTTGATTTTTTTTTTGAAGAGAAACTGTGTTAATTCGGAATGAAGAGAAGAAATGGGTGAATCTTGTTTTTATAGATTAACCCAAGGTGACTAATATGTGACTACTATATAAAAGTTGGTACACCAACCCCCACATGAAAAACACATTTTTCAACTGTAAATTACGACTCTTTGGCGACTATGGTACGACTATGTAATGACTCGCCGAATGAGTCGCATAAGTTGCCAAATTTACCACGTCAAAATAGCGACTACGATAAGACTATATTTTTTCAACAACAAGATAGTCGTTGCAAAGTCGTTAAGATACGAACACTTTACCGACTACATCAATTGGTCGCTACTTAGTGACTCAATAGCAACTAATTCACACATGTCGCAAAGGTGTCGCGAAGTAGTCGCCATGGCCGTCAAGTTTGGCGACTATATATGTAGTCGCTAATGAGCTGTTTTCTTGTAGTGAGAGAAGGAAGAGAAAAAAAAAATAACAACAATTTTTTTCATTTTATATTAAACATTTTACCCAACCAATATTGACCACGTCGATGCCTCTTAGGGACTCTTAAACCTCTTAATTAAGAGGTACTTCTTAGCAATACTCACCAATTGCGCTAATAAGAGGTTCCTTTGCAAATGGTCTAAGGCTAGGTTTGTTTATTCTATTTCATATGTAAAATCATATTATAATCAATATGTAACATCCGCAAACCAAAATTGTGGATTTTGCTGAGATCTGTTCCTTTGGAGTGGAGATCTGGTGCTAGGAACGAAAGGGAAGCCTTCTAGGGTGCTGGATTCGTCGTTGTTGGGACATAACTTTCTGCAAAAGAGGTGAGTGCATGACCATGGCTGATCTAAGCCTGAGATCTCTTATGATTTGCTTGTTCTATGTTGTTTGTGGTGTTGTTGTTGCTTGTGGTGGTTGTGTTATGGTTCTCATAGGTTCCTAAAGCTTTTGGGTGTGTTTGGGACGAATTGGAAATGATTGGAAACGGAGATTCGATGATCGGCTTCGAGCAGAACGTGTCTACGGGGTCGGTGTCGATCGACACCAGGTGGGTGTCGGTCGACACCAAGTAGAGGTCAGTGTCGATAGACACGGTCAACACCAACTTGTTTGTTGCTTGTTTTCCTGGTTTGTTGTGCTTTGTTTGTTGTTTATTAAACATTGGAATCTCAATTGCTTGTGTGTATAGCCCAGTAGATGGAAGGATTGCCTCACTAAGTATTTGTGATAATAATTACGCATCTCAATTGTTGTTTGTTATATGCAGGTATGTGACGTGGAATCATGGCGATGAAGAGGAGGATGATCTAGGGTCTCGTTTGTGTGATGTTGGTTATGTATGGTTATGTTATTGGAACCTTGATTAGAGTTATGTTAGGTTTTTGGATAGAATGGTTAGGAATGTTATTGTATTGATTATATGTTAGTTTGTTTTGTTGGTATGTTTCCGCTGTATATATTGGTTGTTGCTGGTTTAAAGAGGTATTTTGATTTGGTTGGTATAATTAAGTAGTATGTGATGCTTAATTATATATTATTACTAGGTAAAATCCCACGCGTTGCGTGGGTTAGATATATTGTTATTGTTTTTTGGGTATTTGATTGTGGCGATCTATTTTACTTTTTTCAAACAATTGTTGTTTGTCTTATATTCCAGTAGGTTCCTTTGTTCTCAGTTGATTTACACTTAATATGGATTTTGGTTTCTAATAATCGTTTTAATTATTTTTGGGATATATGTCGCTGTACTCTATGTCATAT
>NC_025696.1:20670034-20687433 GCF_000633955.1 Camelina sativa
GTTGGGACATAACTTTCTGCAAAAGAGGTGAGTGCATGACCATGGCTGATCTAAGCCTGAGATCTCTTATGATTTGCTTGTTCTATGTTGTTTGTGGTGTTGTTGTTGCTTGTGGTGGTTGTGTTATGGTTCTCATAGGTTCCTAAAGCTTTTGGGTGTGTTTGGGACGAATTGGAAATGATTGGAAACGGAGATTCGATGATCGGCTTCGAGCAGAACGTGTCTACGGGGTCGGTGTCGATCGACACCAGGTGGGTGTCGGTCGACACCAAGTAGAGGTCAGTGTCGATAGACACGGTCAACACCAACTTGTTTGTTGCTTGTTTTCCTGGTTTGTTGTGCTTTGTTTGTTGTTTATTAAACATTGGAATCTCAATTGCTTGTGTGTATAGCCCAGTAGATGGAAGGATTGCCTCACTAAGTATTTGTGATAATAATTACGCATCTCAATTGTTGTTTGTTATATGCAGGTATGTGACGTGGAATCATGGCGATGAAGAGGAGGATGATCTAGGGTCTCGTTTGTGTGATGTTGGTTATGTATGGTTATGTTATTGGAACCTTGATTAGAGTTATGTTAGGTTTTTGGATAGAATGGTTAGGAATGTTATTGTATTGATTATATGTTAGTTTGTTTTGTTGGTATGTTTCCGCTGTATATATTGGTTGTTGCTGGTTTAAAGAGGTATTTTGATTTGGTTGGTATAATTAAGTAGTATGTGATGCTTAATTATATATTATTACTAGGTAAAATCCCACGCGTTGCGTGGGTTAGATATATTGTTATTGTTTTTTGGGTATTTGATTGTGGCGATCTATTTTACTTTTTTCAAACAATTGTTGTTTGTCTTATATTCCAGTAGGTTCCTTTGTTCTCAGTTGATTTACACTTAATATGGATTTTGGTTTCTAATAATCGTTTTAATTATTTTTGGGATATATGTCGCTGTACTCTATGTCATATGGCTATTTTGTTACATATGCGGTGATTTTATTTGGTTAGCGAGTTTTGAAGACAACTAACTTTGTTTACCCAGTTCACGGACGCAACCGCTACATCTGGGGAGAGACCGACCTCTCAACGTCCACTATAACATGCCGGAAAATACCTCCGTCGTGGTTTACACATTAATGTATTACAGAATAGAGATACATCAGTTTGATAGTGTTGCTGTCTTTAAAGAAATCATATAATAAAACCTTGGGGAAACAGCTGGGGGGGCCTGGGCCAGATTTCTCTGCATTTTCATCTCTTTCTCCATTTTGAGATTAAGTGGTATTTGACAAGTATGTAGTACTGTGTATCCCCCGAAGGAAAACAATACGTTTGTATATGTACAGATTATATAAAGTGTAGTCTTAATAAATTGAGCATAAGGATACGTTGGGTCTGCCCCATGGGAAGGATAGTTTCCTATTGCATTTTATTCCCCGCATTTGATGGTCTTTATTTTCCAATCTTGAAGTTTTTGACCTCCGTTTAGGTGACTATCTGGTAGAGGGGTTGGTTTCGTTAGTACTGAATATATTTTCTATTTACGGAATTTCAGTCTAAGTACATTATATTGTTATATAGGATACCTTTGTCTCATTTGGGATGCCTGTTCTCTCTTGCTGGTGGGTGTTGTTGAAAGCGAATGTCCTTACTCTCGTCTTCCGCATTCAATGTCCGTCATAGCTTCCTAGACAAACTAATAGAGTCTCCATAAAAAGGAAAAGGGAAGAGAAGATACATACCAGGTGTCAAGGTCTTTGGTTATTAGGTGGGGGCTCTCGTTTGAGTTCGTATCTTCAGCCTTGGTGAGGTCCTCTTTGGTAATATCTTCTGGCCGGAGATGCGGAAGGGCTACGCATTTCAAGTTTCACTGGAGTGAAAAATAAGTAAAGAAGAAGCAGAGATCAATGACAACATAGCTTACTTCGAAATTGAGAGAATACCTTGCTGTCACCTATATGTGCTGGCGTCGTTGAATACTTCTTTGTATACAATGTTTTTAAGTGTATTTGTTGCCTCATCCTCCATGTTAAGGACCTTCAACCCTCCTTCTGATGTTACTCGTGATAGCGCCACATACAACTGTCCATGACTGAAAACGGGTTTTGGCAAATATAAGCCTACTTGTTCCAGACTTTGACCCTGACTTTTATTAATAGTCATTGCGTAGCTCAAACGTAGAGGGAATTGTCGTCTTTTCAATTTGAATGGCCACTTCTGATCAGGTGGAGATAGTATTATCCTTGGGATGACCACCTTGTTTCCAACTGCTGTACCAGTTAAAATCTCTGCTTCAATGACTCTGGTCCCCAATCGTGTCACTATTAACCTGGTTCCATTGCAGAGTCCTTCTTTTTGATTCAAATTTCGTATAAGCATGACTGGAGACCCGACTTTTAGTTTCAAACAATGATCTGGCAAACCTGAGATTTTGAGTGAGTTTAAAAATTCTGCAGGGTATAGCAGTTCATCTGACTCGTTAGAATCCCCATCCTTCTCAATACTGTCCGAGCTCAAATATTCCTTTGCGTCGTCTGGGATTTTGTTTTAGAGAAACATATTCAGTTCGTGAGCAGTGTCATTCTTTGGTGTTAGAATGGCCCTCCTTGTAATGTACTCTCGGACTCAAAATCCGAGTATACATCATCTGCTAATTGTGCAATATGTTTGTGCTCGTTTTGTAGAAGGAGTGTTTTATTTACTTTGATGTCGTCTACCTCCTCGTAGCTCTCTCTCTCTCTGTTTCTTTTTGGCGCTGTTCCATCCCCAACTTGAAGAATCCACTGAGCAAATTTGATCTCTTCCACTTTCAGACGCATATTCTTGGTCAGGGTATAGGACTTACATGAATCCCACAGATATGATATGTTTATTGTTGCTAAGACTGTGTCTTGACGACTGCCCCCTGGTATAACGGGTAATATTTGACGGAAATCACCACCTAGTAATACCGTCTTCCCTCCAAATATTTTATGCATTGCTTTGGGGTCATCTTCCGCTAGAAGATCCCGCATTGATCTGTCTACCGCTTCAAATGCAAAACGATGAGTCATTGGTGCCTCATCCCAAATGATCAAATCTGTTTTTCTTATCAGCTCAGCAAGCATCGATCCTTTTTTGATTTCACACATAGAATGTTCATGTAGGGTTATTGGTATCTTGAATCTTGAGTGGGCTGTGCGGCCTCCTTGGAGAAGCAAAGCTGCAATGCCTGAAGATGCAACGGGCAATACAATCTTTTTCATTGCTCTTAACTTTGTTATTAATGTTCTGTATACGTACGTCTTCCCAGTTCCCCCTGGTCCATTAAGAAAGAAGAATCTTCCCTCTCCATTCTCAACGGAGTCCATCACTCCATCGAAGACCAATCTCTGTTNGAATTGTCGTCTTTTCAATTTGAATGGCCACTTCTGATCAGGTGGAGATAGTATTATCCTTGGGATGACCACCTTGTTTCGAACTGCTGTACCAGTTAAAATCTCTGCTTCAATGACTCTGGTCCCCAATCATGTCACTCTTAACCTGGTTCCATTGTAGAGTCCTTCTTTTTGATTCAAATTTCGTATAAGCATGACTGGAGACCCGACTTTTAGTTTCAAACAATGATCTGGCAAACCTGAGATTTTGAGTGAGTTTAAAAATTCTGCAGGGTATAGCAGTTCATCTGACTTGTTAGAATCCCCATCCTTCTCAATACTGTCCGAGCTCAAATATTCCTTTGCGTCGTCTGGGATTTTGTTTTGGAGAAACATATTCAGTTCGTGAGCAGTGTCATTCTTTGGTGTTAGAATGGCCCTCCTTGTAATGTACTCTTGGTCTAGATACGAGGACTCAAAATCCGAGTATACATCATCTGCTAATTGTGCAATATGTTTGTGCTCGTTTTGTAGAATGAGTGTTTTATTTACTTTGATGTCGTCTACCTCCTCGTAGCTCTCTCTCTCTCTGTTTCTTTTTGGCGCTGTTCCATCCCCAACTTGAAGAATCCACTGAGCAAATTTGATCTCTTCCACTTTCAGACGCATATTCTTGGTCAGGGTATAGGACTTACATGAATCCCACAGATATGATCTGTTTATTGTTGCTAAGACTGTGTCTTGATGACTGCCCCTGGTATAACGGGTAGTATTTGACGGAAATCACCACCTAGTAATACCGTCTTCCCTCCAAAGATTTTATGCATTGCTTTGGGGTCATCTTCCGCTAGAAGATCCCGCATTGATCTGTCTACCGCTTCAAATGCAAAACGATGAGTCATTGGTGCCTCATCCCAAATGATCAAATCTGTTTTTCTTATCAGCTCAGCAAGCATCGATCCTTTTTTGATTTCACACATAGAATGTTCATGTAGGGTTATTGGTATCTTGAATCTTGAGTGGGCTGTGCGGCCTCCTTGGAGAAGCAAAGCTGCAATGCCTGAAGATGCAACGGGCAATACAATCTTTTTCATTGCTCTTAACTTTGTTATTAATGTTCTGTATACGTACGTCTTCCCAGTTCCCCCTGGTCCATTAAGAAAGAAGAATCTTCCCTCTCCATTCTCAACGGAGTCCATCACTCCATCGAAGACCAATCTCTGTTCGTCATTCAAAGTCCTAAATAGAAGATCATGATCTGTTTGTTGTTCGTCCTCGTCGTAACCTTGCTCTTCCATAAGATATGATTTACAGAGCTCTTTCATCATCTCATTGTCTGGCATTGGCATATCGGGAAAATCTGATAGTGTTCTGTCGTGTTGCTGCAAGATTTTCTCAATCTCTAGCAACGTGTAGTTCTTTAGCTGCTCCTCCCTGAGGTGTAGTTTCGTCAGTTTCAGTTTCTTCTGTTGCGTGTGCTCAATATCATCAGCCATATATCGCCAACAGTGGTTCCACAAATTCAGTGGACTACTAACAAAACTGTAGATCAAGAGTGTCACAAAGAGACTACGCAGCTGGCATGGGAAACCCCATTGATGAGTTTCTTCTAATGCTTCTACCCATTCTTTATCTCCATCAAGCATACCCCTGGCCAAGCACGCACCTTTGAAGTCTTCGTAAACTATTCCATCGACAGTTAATATGTCATCATAGCTTGTTGGTCCTATGACGACGCCTAGAAGAAGTCTCAAGTAGTACAGCTCACCTACTGTTGGATGGATGTTGACAATCCTCCCGATGGTGTGACCTTGCTTTCTTCTTGTCCACGTTTTTGCGGTTATATTCCACACATACCATTGAGGGAATTGAGTATATGTTAATGTACGTGCGAAAGGGTCTGTTTCGTTCATCTTCATCCACTCTGTGAACATTGTTCTGTCAATCCCAGGGCGTGCGATTACACTGTCAAGACTTTGTTCTGCACTATACGTCACCGGTTGTTGGTCCCGTAAATGCAAGGTTAGGCGTTGAACGGCTGGTTTGCTATAATGAATGTCGAAGGCAAAGATATGCCACATCGCCTCACATGCTGATAGATAACGGCATTCTTGATACTCTCTTATCTCGTCTACGTCTTCATTTTTTGGGTTGCTGCCACCATCTCCTCCGGAAGAACCTTTAGTCTTCTCTACAACAATGGTCGCCTTGTCAACTCCTTTGGTCACGTATTTGAATAAATACTTTATCGCCTCTGTTTTGCAACACCACTCCACATTGATATGACACTTGTACTTCTTAAGCAATTCGAGATTATGTGGGACAACAAAACGNATCTGTTTGTTGTTCGTCCTCGTCGTAACCTTGCTCTTCCATAAGATATGATTTACAGAGCTCTTTCATCATCTCATTGTCTGGCATTGGCATATCGGGAAAATCTGATAGTGTTCTGTCGTGTTGCTGCAAGATTTTCTCAATCTCTAGCAACGTGTAGTTCTTTAGCTGCTCCTCCCTGAGGTGTAGTTTCGTCAGTTTCAGTTTCTTCTGTTGCGTGTGCTCAATATCATCAGCCATATATCGCCAACAGTGGTTCCACAAATTCAGTGGACTACTAACAAAACTGTAGATCAAGAGTGTCACAAAGAGACTACGCAGCTGGCATGGGAAACCCCATTGATGAGTTTCTTCTAATGCTTCTACCCATTCTTTATCTCCATCAAGCATACCCCTGGCCAAGCACGCACCTTTGAAGTCTTCGTAAACTATTCCATCGACAGTTAATATGTCATCATAGCTTGTTGGTCCTATGACGACGCCTAGAAGAAGTCTCAAGTAGTACAGCTCACCTACTGTTGGATGGATGTTGACAATCCTCCCGATGGTGTGACCTTGCTTTCTTCTTGTCCACGTTTTTGCGGTTATATTCCACACATACCATTGAGGGAATTGAGTATATGTTAATGTACGTGCGAAAGGGTCTGTTTCGTTCATCTTCATCCACTCTGTGAACATTGTTCTGTCAATCCCAGGGCGTGCGATTACACTGTCAAGACTTTGTTCTGCACTATACGTCACCGGTTGTTGGTCCCGTAAATGCAAGGTTAGGCGTTGAACGGCTGGTTTGCTATAATGAATGTCGAAGGCAAAGATATGCCACATCGCCTCACATGCTGATAGATAACGGCATTCTTGATACTCTCTTATCTCGTCTACGTCTTCATTTTTTGGGTTGCTGCCACCATCTCCTCCGGAAGAACCTTTAGTCTTCTCTACAACAATGGTCGCCTTGTCAACTCCTTTGGTCACGTATTTGAATAAATACTTTATCGCCTCTGTTTTGCAACACCACTCCACATTGATATGACACTTGTACTTCTTAAGCAATTCGAGATTATGTGGGACAACAAAACGGTTATCTAACTGTGTTCCCCCTTTAGTAATGTAGTTCCTCAAATCATGCCGACGTCGGTAGGTGACAAAACCTTTATCATCGAACTCTGTTTGACGTGTGTATGGCTTTGGGAAACCTCTGGTGCATATCCCATTCTCAGTGCATGATAGATTTGGGTTATCTTTGCCACATGGTCCATGGGTCATAAACTGCTCAACCAATTTATATCCTTCAGGGTCGCTGCTCTCATCAGGGATCTCGGCGGTAATTATTTTGTCTATGTCTGTATTCGTGGGAGTCCTCAAATCATCTTGTAGCCAGACCAAGATATGCGCATGAGGCAAGCCCCGCTTCTGAAACTCGATGGTATATACAACTGCAATACAATAAAGAGGAGCTTTAGTAATTTTTGGAGATGAGATTTAACGAGTATATAGATTGTCAAACCTGCTGCTTGTCTAACATATTACTTGAGGGATAAGGAAGGGAGTATAGTATAACTTTGTTTAATCCAATACTGCAAAACCTCTATCAAACATCTCTTAGAGGAAATGCAGAGATATTTTATTTTATTTGTAATAGGAATGTAGTCTTTCATTTAAAATTAGTAGTCCTTTAAAATCATTGGATGTTATAAAATCACATTGCTTTGGTTTTAAAACTGCAGTTTAGTTTAAAATCATTGTATTTTTAAATCATGAACTGTAAATTATGGACCATTGTAACCTACATATATATTAGGATTCTTATTATTTGATTGTTGGCAATTTTGTTATTAGTCAAAATGTAATTTGTGACTCTTTTAGTGTCAAATAAATGGTATTTGTTCATTATTTTAAACCATTTAAGTATCTTAACATATCACGTTTGTTTAACTTTGTTTAGATATATATAAATTGTGACTTTTTTATTGTTACAGGAATGATATTTGTCCAGTTCTTTAAATATTCTTAGTATCTTAACATATTAATTTTGTGTTTCTATTTTTTTAATTGGGTTTGGGGTTTGTTCAACTTATAACTTTTTAAAATCCATTACTCTAATAGCTCTATCAAACATCTTAGAGGGAATGCAGAGAGATTTTATTTAATTAGTAATAGGAATCTAGTCTTTCATATGTTAAAAAATGATATCGTTTTGGTTTTAAAACTGCAGCTTAGTTTAAAATCATTGTATTTTTAAGTCATGAACTGTAAATTATGGGCCATTGTAACCCACATATATATTAGGATTCTTATTATTTGATTGTTGGCAAATTTGTTATTAGTCAAAATGTAATTTGTGACTCTTTTAGTGTCAAATAAATGGTATTTGTTCATTATTTTAAACTATTTAAGCATCTTAACATATCAAGTTTGTTTAACTTTGTTTACATATATATAAATTGTGACTTTTTTATTGTTTCAGGAATGATATTTGTCCAGTTCTTTAAATATTTTTAGTATCTTAACATATTAATTTTGTGTTTTAATTTTTTTTTTTTGGGTTTGGGGTGGTAATTTTAACATAACCAAAAATGTAAACCACTTCATTGAGAGACATTGAAGGATATATAATTTTTTTTTTTGGGTGAATGACTATTTGTTTTAGATTTAGGTGCTTACTTGATTTTGCCTCGCCGAAGAATTCCCCTTCCCAAAGATCAGCCACGAGAGATTCTAACTTCATCTTAAAAACACGGGATTCAAGATCTGGCCGGTCGTTGGCCGTAAAGTTACCGGATCGTTGAAGATGTTCTTTGATTTCTTCCCAATTTGGGTTCGCCGTCATGGTGATGAATAAGTCTGGGTTTCCAAAGGTTCTACAAATTGCCATCGCGTCCTGGTAATTCTGAGCCATATATCTTGGGCCTCCAGTGAAAGATGAAGGGAGGATTATTCGGCGTCCCACTTTCATTGCGTCACTGTCCCCTCTGTCAATTGCATCACAAATGTTGTGGTAAACATCAGCCCTTAAGGTTTTTTGGTTTCGCCTGTACCAGCCCATCCTCTCTTGTTCTATTGCCATATATGCGTCTACGGCGTATTGATGGAGTAGACGTCCAGACCTGACGAGAGTGGTACCTTCTAATAGTCTTGTCTGTATTTGATAAGCGTAGAACTCGAGCATGGTCACACATTTCCTTTTGATAGCCTTCTCTGTTGTTGTTGCGTATGGTATATCTGGGTGGTAACCATCTTCGCCGTATGGGAACAATAGAGGGTATTGTAGAGCCATGTAAAGTGGGTGTAGCTCGGTTATTCTTTGATGGTTATCCGATTTAAGATGGACGATGACATCCCTACAGCCTGTTGTGGAAGATAGATCACCAACAATAAGTCCAGCTATTTCATCGGAGGTAGGCAGATCATATTGTTTCCCTCTATGCCTTTGGGCCACCAATCTTATAGACAACTCTGTTGGTTTTTGAAGCTCGTATCGATCTCTGGCAGCTCTATAAATTGTTGTGAGCACACTCGTGCTATCAAGCATCTCCATCAATCCAGTTACGGTTTTCTCATCAAGGGAAGTCGATGATTCAGTTCTGGTGACCGAATTTACTCTGTTCTTCACTTCATTGGCAGTGTCAAAAATATACATCTGAGAATACTTTGTTTCCTCGCCTGCTGCAGGTAGCATAGAACCAAGACGATGGCAGTTTTGGCCGTGAACTCTGTAGGTGTATGGTCTCGGATTCTTGTTAACAGACTCGTCTACTTTGGCTCCCGTAGAGGTATATGCAAATGCCGAGTTAGCCACTCTTATATTCTGGCGGAAATTGGCAGATGTTTTAAGCAGTCCGTCTAGAAAGTCAGGTGTGTCCTTCACTTTTGGTAACTTCACACGTCCACCATGGCAACAAAGGGAGAAGGTTAATTTGCTTTTGTCTTTGGTTCTCTTTGTGCTTTCAGCATGCCACATCAGTGCACCGCAGTGTGGACAATCAACCAAATCGAATGAGGGTGGTTGGCGACGGCGCCTTTTAGCTGGAGATGCATGTGTAAGAATATTGAGTGGTTTATTTGAAGAAGTAGACATACTCCATACATTGAAATTAAGCTGACCTTTTTTCTGGCCATTTGTGATTGCAGGTTTGGCCGCCTGACGTTTCCTGCCTGTTAGCTTTGATGCCTCTTCTGATTTTGTTCGAGATTTGAGGGGCCGTGGTTTTGAGCCGGATGACTGGCCTAATTCTGTTTAGAAGCTAAGTACGTCAGGAAAAAGCACAGGGCAATATGGAGCAACTTATCTCAGGTAAATGTTCTGTTTTATTTAAGTTAATGTATGAATTTGCTCATTGTTAAAGCTAGAGTAGGAATTCAACATAGCCCCTTAGTTGGGGTATNAATCATATTGTTTCCCTTGGTGCCTTTGGGCCACCAATCTTATAGACAACTCTGTTGGTTTTTGAAGCTCGTATCGATCTCTGGCAGCTCTATAAATTTTTGTGAGCACACTCGTGCTATCAAGCATCTCCATCAATCCAGTTACGGTTTTCTCATCAAGGGAAGTCGATGATTCAGTTCTGGTGACCGACTTTACTCTGTTCTTCACTTCATTGGCAGTGTCAAAAATATACATCTGAGAATACTTTGGTTCCTCGCCTGCTGCAGGTAGCATAGAACCAAGACGATGGCAGTTTTGGCCGTGAACTCTGTAGGTGTATGGTCCCGGATTCTTGTTAACAGACTCGTCTACTTTGGCTCCCGTAGAGGTATATGCAAATGCCGAGTTAGCCACTCTTATATTCTGGCGGAAATTGGCAGATGTTTTAAGCAGTCCGTCTAGAAAGTCAGGTGTGTCCTTCACTTTTGGTAACTTCACACGTCCACTATGGCAACAAAGGGAGAAGGTTAATTTGCTTTTGTCTTTGGTTCTCTTTGTGCTTTCAGCATGCCACATCAGTGCACGGCAGTGTGGACAATCAACCAAATCGAATGAGGGTGGTTGGCGACGGCGCCTTTTAGCTGGAGATGCATGTGTAAGAATATTGAGTGGTTTATTTGAAGAAGTAGACATACTCTATACATTGAAATTAAGCTGACCTTTTTTCTGGCCATTTGTGATTGCAGGTTTGGCCGCCTGACGTTTCCTGCCTGTTAGCTTTGATGCCTCTTCTGATTTTTTTCGAGGTTTGAGGGGCTGTGGTTTTGAGCCGGATGACTGGCCTAATTCTGTTTAGAAGCTAAGTACGTCAGGAAAAAGCACAGGACAATATGGAGCAACTTATCTCAGGTAAATGTTAAGGATTACCATATGTTGTTCTCCCACCAATTGATCTCAAATTATCCACCTCTTTAATATCATTGGTGTCTGCATTTGTAACACAAGTGTGTTTGCGAGTTTTAATGGCGTGGAGATTAGTAGGGCATTGTTTTAGCTAATTGAGATTTTGTGTGATAGTCTTACTCGTAGAGCCTGCTGGAGTTTTGTCTTCTTTATGATTTCTCTTTGGTGGTTTACCTAATTCATAGATAGATCAGGTACAAAGCAAGTTACGTAAGTGGGAACTATGGAAACATATTTTGTAGTCATTATGAAGCCTACCTTTTTTATGGGTTCTGAAAGTAGCACTGCTTTTTGTTTGTAGTTTGCGTCTATTGGTTTTTTTCTGGGCAATGCTGATTTTCCTTCCTTCTCTTGCTCTCTTAGCATCCATGGGTGAGACCGGGGGAGTGTTTGATTTCATTTTCCTTCCTTTTCCGTATGTTGTTTTTTCCCTTTGTTTTTTTTAGTTTGGAAATTATAAACATGGGATTGTATGGGCTCTAGGACAATGAAGTTAAGAAGAAAGTATGCTGAAACTACTTTAAATTTTGTAATAGCCTCTGACCTAAACAGAGGAAAACATGGCTTATGAGTATTTATTAGATTTGATTACTGTTTCATATTTCAAATCTCCTTAATTNGCCGAGTTAGCCACTCTTATATTCTGGCGGAAATTGGCAGATGTTTTAAGCAGTCCGTCTAGAAAGTCAGGTGTGTCCTTCACTTTTGGTAACTTCACACGTCCACTATGGCAACAAAGGGAGAAGGTTAATTTGCTTTTGTCTTTGGTTCTCTTTGTGCTTTCAGCATGCCACATCAGTGCACGGCAGTGTGGACAATCAACCAAATCGAATGAGGGTGGTTGGCGACGGCGCCTTTTAGCTGGAGATGCATGTGTAAGAATATTGAGTGGTTTATTTGAAGAAGTAGACATACTCTATACATTGAAATTAAGCTGACCTTTTTTCTGGCCATTTGTGATTGCAGGTTTGGCCGCCTGACGTTTCCTGCCTGTTAGCTTTGATGCCTCTTCTGATTTTTTTCGAGGTTTGAGGGGCTGTGGTTTTGAGCCGGATGACTGGCCTAATTCTGTTTAGAAGCTAAGTACGTCAGGAAAAAGCACAGGACAATATGGAGCAACTTATCTCAGGTAAATGTTAAGGATTACCATATGTTGTTCTCCCACCAATTGATCTCAAATTATCCACCTCTTTAATATCATTGGTGTCTGCATTTGTAACACAAGTGTGTTTGCGAGTTTTAATGGCGTGGAGATTAGTAGGGCATTGTTTTAGCTAATTGAGATTTTGTGTGATAGTCTTACTCGTAGAGCCTGCTGGAGTTTTGTCTTCTTTATGATTTCTCTTTGGTGGTTTACCTAATTCATAGATAGATCAGGTACAAAGCAAGTTACGTAAGTGGGAACTATGGAAACATATTTTGTAGTCATTATGAAGCCTACCTTTTTTATGGGTTCTGAAAGTAGCACTGCTTTTTGTTTGTAGTTTGCGTCTATTGGTTTTTTTCTGGGCAATGCTGATTTTCCTTCCTTCTCTTGCTCTCTTAGCATCCATGGGTGAGACCGGGGGAGTGTTTGATTTCATTTTCCTTCCTTTTCCGTATGTTGTTTTTTCCCTTTGTTTTTTTTAGTTTGGAAATTATAAACATGGGATTGTATGGGCTCTAGGACAATGAAGTTAAGAAGAAAGTATGCTGAAACTACTTTAAATTTTGTAATAGCCTCTGACCTAAACAGAGGAAAACATGGCTTATGAGTATTTATTAGATTTGATTACTGTTTCATATTTCAAATCTCCTTAATTATGGTCATAGGGTTAAATGTGGAGGCTACATTTTAGGAACTGTTTTGGTTAGACTTTAATTCATGCAAGTCATTCGTTTAAGAGTTTACCTGTGTATATTTGATATCAAGTATTAGGCGGGTGTCACTTGGTCTGCTGACTTTTATTTGCTTGGGACGGTTTTACAATTCGAATATTGCTCTTCTCTGTTTTGTTAATGTGTTTGGATTTAATCCTGCATTCAGTTTCTCTTACCATAGAAGAGGGTGATCGTTTGGTTGTCATTGGCTTTGTGATTGTATGTTTTCATTGTCATTGGTTTCTTAACTCAGTGAGTATTTGATTTGATTTCTCAACAGAGAGTTTGTCCTTTTTAAGGACAGGGGATTTTAGTAAGATAGTGACCAAATAATGACAAAATATTGACTTCTATAGTGTTCTGTTTTATTGGAAAATTAAGCGACATGATTTATTGCATTAGAAATTGTTAAGAAGCTTAAAGTATTTGTCTTCTACAATTTGGGCATGTTGGTATGCGACGTAACCAATCTGTAATACACTCATGATGATATTTGTGATTGCATTGTAGAGTGTTTATGGTTCTTTCCCCCTGTAGTTCTTCAAGACATATTGAACATACCCCATCTTCTTCTTCTGGCGCTTGTGTCTGTGTAATTTCCAGCTCCCCTATTAGCACTTCCACATCTAGCCTTCTCGATGCATTTGGGTTGTTATCTTCAATCTCCAGAAAGACTTCTATTTGTTGTGTAGTACCCTCTCCTAGTAATCCAATTGTTGAGTGTATAAAGTCTGTCAAAATATTGGTTAAAGTACCTGATGTTGCTTCGTCAATATCATGAAATGTGAGGTAGAAGTTGGTGATCTCTTTGAAATGATTGTTAGTGGGATGTAGGATTTGCTCATTGGTGAACGGGATGGTGTAGGTGATGTCGATTTCTCCTCGACGTGGTCTTGAGAGTTGAGATGGAGGTTGTTTCGAGGATTTGTTTCAGTTGGAATTAGAGCAGAGTACATTGCATATAGTATATATTCCATTGCTTCTCTTTTTATGTGAGTTGTAAGTGTTTTCCATGTTTGGGTTGTTCGTTTTTATACTGGTGCATAGTGCATTACTCTCTTTTTGGTTGCCTCATTTGTTATTTATTTTGGGCTTTAATATTGGTATTCAATTCCTTGTTGCCGTTGTGAGTATTTGTCCAACCTTTGGTCTGTTTGTAACATAATAGTACTTAAATGTCATTATTGAGATGGTTTAATTGTTCACATTAATCGTGTCATTATTGTCTTCTTTGTACTATAGTTTGGCAGCCACCAACGTCTACATTTGGTGTGTTCAAGGGTTCTATATAGGATTTGACTTTCAAGAGGAAAACGTTTTTTCACAATGTGAGATATCAGCCTTCATTATTGTTGACTAAAAGATACTCTCTTTATTTTATTAATTGAGTAGTAAATGTATGGATATTTGTTTTAATAGTACAGATTGTTTCAATAGTATAGATTGTGTAAGGCCTCTATATATTCCTCCAATATCGGTTTCATTTTAATTAGTCCTAAAAGGGGTGTCAACTAATATGGGTCATGTTTCTGAGCTTACACTGACTTTTCATGTACCAGAGATGAAACTGTGTTTCATTGATGGTGATAACGATAATGATGAATCTATGTTCACGGCTTGGTTGAAGTTGAATAGGGACAACCCACTTGCGAGAACGCTCACCTATGAGGAGATACCAGGCCGTTTTACTTGGAACAGGAAAGAGAAGCGTTTTATGCCCAGGAAAAGAGGTTTTCAAAGAGGGAGGATTGGACATGTTCCGAGAAACAGAGGGGAGCTATTTTTTTTAAGAATCCTTCTAGGTGTAGTGAGAGGACCTACATGTGATGAAGATTTGAAGGAGTTTGAAGGTGTTGTTTACGGAACATATGAAGAAGCATGTTTGGCTCGTGGAATCATTGAATAATGTTGTTGTTTTGTCCTAAGTTGAGGTTTATGCTTGTATGAGAGACTACAATTGTTGTGTTTCCTTTTTTTATCTAATAACAGTATAACGTTCTCCCAGTTTTTATACTCATGTTCTCAATTGTTATGTTCCCATGTCTTCTCGTTTCTCTCTGTTTTTGTATTTGTATTATGGTGTTATAATATTTAAAACCATACTTACAATTGTTATGTTTCCTTTCTAATCTAATAATAGTATAATGTTCTCCCAGCTTATATATCCTTTGCCAATTGTAGTGCTGCGGTGTGTTTTTGGAATCCCCATTTGTCTATTTGCGTTGGTTTCAAGTAGAGGTTTTGACTGTGGTTCTTATGTCGTCTATTTGGTTACATTTACCTTGATTACTTGGTGTTCTTAATTAAAATTTTGTATTTGTATTATGGTGTTATAATATTTTAAACCATACTTGTTGTTTTCAATTTGGAGGTCAGCTATGTTTTTGGGAACCGTAAACATGAAGCCAAATTTTAGGAATTCGAAAAGTACTAATAAAGGTCTCAAAGAAGTGGATAAAAGAAAGGACAAAGTTTGAAACAAATGCTGAAATTGTTGAAAANATCTAATAATAGTATAACGTTCTCCCAGTTTTTATACTCATGTTCTCAATTTTTATGTTCCCATGTCTTCTCGTTTCTCTCTGTTTTTGTATTTGTATTATGGTGTTATAATATTTAAAACCATACTTACAATTGTTATGTTTCCTTTCTAATCTAATAATAGTATAATGTTCTCCCAGCTTATATATCCTTTGCCAATTGTAGTGCTGCGGTGTGTTTTTGGAATCCCCATTTGTCTATTTGCATTGGTTTCAAGTAGAGGTTTTGACTGTGGTTCTTATGTCGTCTATTTGGTTACATTTACCTTGATTACTTGGTGTTCTTAATTAAAATTTTGTATTTGTATTATGGTGTTATAATATTTTAAACCATACTTGTTGTTTTCAATTTGGAGGTCAGCTATGTTTTTGGGAACCGTAAACATGAAGCCAAATTTTAGGAATTCGAAAAGTACTAATAAAGGTCTCAAAGAAGTGGATAAAAGAAAGGACAAAGTTTGAAACAAATGCTGAAATTGTTGAAAATAAACTGCTGTTGAAAGAGAATGGGACGTTGGTTCCATTTTTTATTATGCTTCAATGAAAGGGTGCTAGACATCATCTTCCAAGGTAGGATCAGATTGTCGGCTACTCACCGTATCGTCATCAGTGTCTCCAATAACCTTATTTTTGTTCTTCCTGGATGTTTGGGGGCAAAGTAAGTGAGGGAGGAGATTAAGCGCAAAATATAATTTGCAGTCATATATATTATGTAGAAAATCACCTAAGAGGACGACGCTTCTTCGACTGCTGGCTGACATCACTGGCCTTCTCGCCTTTTGGATTACATGGCACTAAATCAGATGCTTTTCCTTTGCTACTTCCTGGAGGTGCAGGCCTCTGTGACATATTGAGACTTTTGAATTGGGTCCACAGAAGGTAGTTAGCTATCAGAGAAGAAATAAGATCATACCTTCTTCACTGCTACTGTTGGAGGTATCTCGATTTGGGCAACAACGAAACTCTGGTACTTAGCTGTGAAATTGTATTCTCGCACTTTAATGCAGAATACAAAGTTCCTGCCAACTAAATTTTGGATTTCTTTGGGGACTATGAGGCCACAAGCATCATTCTGAGCTATATTCTGTAGTGAAAATATACGATTAAGGTCTCCTGTTCTGACTACGAAACCCTAATAAATTGAAGTTGCCTTACATTTTTCGCAGCCAAGGTAGATGCACTTGATTTGAATAATTTCTTAGCCGGTTCGTCAAAGAGTACAAAAGTAGAGGTTTGGCACTCATCGTCAACAACAACTTCAATGCGATATCTGAAAGAAGTAAAATGCGTAAAGAGTGTTATATCAGATACATATGAAGGTACTAAAACACGTGTGTAATAATCTACTGATTACCTAAGCCGACCAATAGCCGTATCAGAGTCACATGCCCCACCACAGATGAGTGTATCACCTGAAGTTTCCATTTTCTTAAAGCAAGTCATACATGATATGAAGAACCACCCACTGCTTAAAATCAAGTCCACAACCTTTGCCTTACGCCAGAAAAGTTTCTCCTGGCAGAAAAAATTAATTCAAATAATCAACTTTCTTGGCAAAGAAAAGGGAGGATACATGATGGGAAGTGGGATTACCTTCCCGCTTTGTTCATCAACATAAGCAAGGATTTCAGAGATGCTTTGGACGTCGCCAGGAGCAGACATGGGCGATGGGTTGGTGGGAATTAAATCTTTTTGGTAACAGGGGCTGCATATGAAAAGGTAAATGAAATAGTTAGTTTATATGACGAGGGTACCAAATAGGTTGAGAGATGAAACTATCTTTTACGGAATTCCTCTGTAATGTTGTTTTCAACATTCCAAAAGAATCTGGTCGAGGCAGTGGCGTTGAGATATAGGTCACCTTAGATTTTGTTGCAAAGGAAAGTGTGAGTAATAATTAAGGGTGAAAGAGTATATCACATTTAAGAGTTTGTATCAAATAAAGGCAAGGAAAGAGACATACCACGCAGGTTTTTGGGATTCACACC
>NC_025696.1:20688425-20696921 GCF_000633955.1 Camelina sativa
GAGGGTACCAAATAGGTTGAGAGATGAAACTACCTTTTACGGAATTCCTCTGTAATGTTGTTTTCAACATTCCAAAAGAATCTGGTCGAGGCAGTGGCGTTGAGATATAGGTCACCTTAGATTTTGTTGCAAAGGAAAGTGTGAGTAATAATTAAGGGTGAAAGAGTATATCACATTTAAGAGTTTGTATCAAATAAAGGCAAGGAAAGAGACATACCACGCAGGTTTTTGGGATTCACACCAGTGACGATTACTACAATAGGCTCTTCTTTTAGGAGAGCAACATCTTCACGGACCTTAGATGCTTGGTTATCCCAGACGGAGACATAAGCGGTGTCACCACTACAGATGAGAAAACAGTGGTTAGTCTCTAGGCAGGCAATGGTAGGTATATAGAGCAGCTTTGGAATCAACCTGTCAAATACACACGTAAGAATCAGGTTCGACGTAGTCTTCGGTGGAGTTGTGGTTTCGTCGACCTTATCGGCATTCTGAATACATGACACTTGGGCTACAATATCTACGGTGAAATGAGTGAACAACGTATTAGCAGGTTGTATACAAAGCATATATAAATCTAATATATTTTCATTGTACCTGGTAACATCTCTCCTTTACCCACCAAACTTTGGATGTCCTTGTAGTTCCGAGTGCAGAAATACTCCAGGGGAATAGAGTATTCGTCAGGGTCTAGAACATCCATTGAGGTGTGATCATTGAATAAAATCTTGTACGCATGGTCAGAGAGGCGGTATGAATTTGGTTGCTTCCTGACATCGAAATTAGTAATCATGAAGAGGCAACCCTGTTTGAGTGTAGATCGAAACTTGTGAAGACGCCGTGGGTGGATAGATGCTTGTATAACATTAGCCTAAAATAAGGAGTTTGGATTAGATTTACATTAACATGAAGGATATTAAGAGGGAAATCAAACTGAATCTAGAAATAAACACTAAGGAATTAAATAAAAGGGCAAAAATGATCCTAATTTGGAAAAAAAAAACAGAACCTCCTCATCCAGAAGAAGACACTCCACACTCAGAAGAAGATTGTTGCGTTTGAAATCACGGGCATCCCAGAAATGAAGTAGACGGATGACTATGGTAGGTGTGTCTAGGGATTCTGAAATTTCATCGAGCTTGAGATAGGTGAAAGTAGGGCTATCTGAAGGAGAATCTTTGGAATACATTCTTTTTAGAAAACGTTCGAGGTAGGGTTGTTTGTGTTTCTATTTTCATGAGGGTTGGAAGCAAATTTATATGTTAAAAGGAAGGGCTTCAAATTGGGGTAGTAATAAGTAACTTATGGTAGAAACGTAACGCATGAGGGAAAATAAAGAGAAGGCTGAAAATCAGGTAGGTAATTAGGAAGACCGAGCGGATAGGCGACCTAACATATCTAAAGGCATTAATGAAAGGCATATAATCAGGGTGGGATTACCTTTTATGGCATGTAAACAGATATGGGATGGAGTCTGTGGTTACAGGATGACGGCGTTAAGGAGGAGAGACACAAAATCAGTGAGGAATTAATCTTAATGGGAGGCTAAACTTAAGGGTATTTGAAATTTAAAAGTATACCAACCTGGCCTGCAGTGTTGAAATATTCGTAGCCAGCGCGACACATGAACCTGCAGTTAAATGGGACAATATTATAGAGATTTGCTTCTTAAAACCTCAGTTTGGTATTCGTCCATGGCATGGGATGAGAGCATACCTTCATCTGGTATTGACTTTGGTCAATCATTGAGGGTGGTTCCAACTGGGGAAACTATCATACCAAAGTGTGTTAAATTAGGCTGTTCTTAAAAAAAAATAAGACACATATAGCCCGGAGAGTAAAAGAGGAGGAGATCATTACAAACATCTAATCGAGACATGGGTGTAGGTCTCTCTCGGTCAACTCCATACGGATAACAATTCATTTCAAGAATACAAAAACAATCTAAAACAACCCTAAATCTAAGACGAATGGGGAATTATTCATAGCAGAGACGATAATTAGACACCAAGGAAATAAGAAAATTGTAAACGGTATAACTCCTAGGGGACCATAACTTGAAGAAGAGAATTAGAAAATAACAGAACAATATTATAGATTTGCTTCCTAAAATCTCTGTTTGCTTTTGCTCTATTTGACAAACACTGAGGGTGGTTCCAACTGGGAAAATAATCATACCAAAGTGTGCTAAATAAGACAGTTTCTGTAAAACAAATCACACATATAACAACAGGTGATACCGGAGAGTAAAAGAGGAGAAGATCACTATCGTGATGATACAGAAGCAGCGGAAAACGGGTGTAGGTCTTTCTCTGTCAACTACATACGGAACAATGGATAACAATTCATTTCGTATGTACTAAGCTAGGACAACCTATGACTCTATCTCAATGGTCCTTCTCGGACAATTAAAAACACCCATAAATCTAAGACGAATGGTTAATTATTCATACTTAAAAGGATCCCACATCCTACATCACATATACCAAACACAAGTTTATCTTTACAACCTAATTAAAGTAGTAAGGTCGGGAGAATTCTATGGTGAGTTGTGACTTCGAAACATAGCTTACCCGTACAAAACTTGGAATTACGAGGAGTTGATGTTTGAATCTGGGCTTCTTTGTTTAGAAATTGAGGAGATCGAAAACGGCGATACGCCGGAGGTGAAGAGAGACAGTCGGGGAAGTAAGACATTCGGGAAAGAGAGTAAGCCGGATACGGGTTTCGAAATATTTGAGTCCCATTAACCAACCTCCAGCCCATTACGAAATTCATGATATACGGCCCGTTATGTCGGATAAATTTTTATCGAACGAAAAATTGAGAAGGTGCCACGTGTCGGGTGGAGGGAGCTCCTCAAAGGGTGTAACCCTACTTTATTATATTAGATTATTAAAAAAACGGGTCGGGTTGTTTTACAATATAACTGTTTTCTATAATAATTTTTGATGAAAGTTTTGCTATAAAACAATACATTAAGTAATACATATAAAACTTTGGTGGATAGTTCTTTACCTTATTATCTATTAAAAAAAACTTTTAGATAGTGAAGTGACCTTAGTGCAGTGGCACGAGGTAAGTCCATTTGTAGAAGGCACCATCACACTCGGGATCGAGTCCCGATTCCTACGAATGTAAGAATTTGGCTAATGGGCCGGCCAGTTGTGCCCTAATAGTTGACAAAAAAAAACTTTCAGACAATGTATCCATTATTTATTACCACCAGGTCTAATATTTTCTGGTTATGTTGATTGTTGAACAATTTAGAGTAATATAGAAAATCAACAAAAAACCTGAAAAATACTTTAAATTATATAACTAAAAAACCTAAAAACAATATTTACACAGAGTTCAAAATTGGAGTTTTCACGTATTTAATTTGTCTTTACTTAAATTTTAGCATTTTTCTATTTAATATATATATATATACATATATAAAAATACATACAATAATAAATAAATATTACATATTACTTTCCAAATAAATGTATCGTATAGTCAATACCATTGTATGTTTTTTTTTTAAAGGTAAGTGTAGCTTTTTAAAAAATTTAATTTGTTTATTTTGATTTTGATTTAAGTCCATGACCCCTAATCAAAATAAAAAGACACCCCAGAATAATGAACGGTAATAGCNTATTAAAAAAACGGGTCGGGTTGTTTTACAATATAACTGTTTTCTATAATAATTTTTGATGAAAGTTTTGCTATAAAACAATACATTAAGTAATACATATAAAACTTTGGTGGATAGTTCTTTACCTTATTATCTATTAAAAAAAACTTTTAGATAGTGAAGTGACCTTAGTGCAGTGGCACGAGGTAAGTCCATTTGTAGAAGGCACCATCACACTCGGGATCGAGTCCCGATTCCTACGAATGTAAGAATTTGGCTAATGGGCCGGCCAGTTGTGCCCTAATAGTTGACAAAAAAAAACTTTCAGACAATGTATCCATTATTTATTACCACCAGGTCTAATATTTTCTGGTTATGTTGATTGTTGAACAATTTAGAGTAATATAGAAAATCAACAAAAAACCTGAAAAATACTTTAAATTATATAACTAAAAAACCTAAAAACAATATTTACACAGAGTTCAAAATTGGAGTTTTCACGTATTTAATTTGTCTTTACTTAAATTTTAGCATTTTTCTATTTAATATATATATATATACATATATAAAAATACATACAATAATAAATAAATATTACATATTACTTTCCAAATAAATGTATCGTATAGTCAATACCATTGTATGTTTTTTTTTTAAAGGTAAGTGTAGCTTTTTAAAAAATTTAATTTGTTTATTTTGATTTTGATTTAAGTCCATGACCCCTAATCAAAATAAAAAGACACCCCAGAATAATGAACGGTAATAGCCACTTGTAACTGTTAACTGTAACATTTCTCATTCAAGTCCAATTTTACGTTTCTTAAAAGAACAATACTTGGGTTCATCCCTAGGGGTGAACCTCTCCATTCACCCCCTAATAAAATAAGGCAATAAAATCTGTATATATTATTATAAAATTAAAAAACTTAAACCGCACTTTAATAAATCCAAACCGACATATATAAAATCTAAACCCTAACCATCTCATTTGTGAATCCAAACCGTATATAATTTCGTTCTACTTATAAAATCTAAACCCTAACCATCTTATTTGTGAACCCAAACCGACATATAATTTCGTTCTAATTGTAAAATCTAAACCCTAACCACCTCATTTGTAAACCCAAACCGACATATAATTTCGTTTTAATTGTAAAATCTAAACCCTAACCACTTCATTTGTAAACCCAAACCGACATAATTTTATTCTAAGTGTAAAAATCTAAACCAAGCCAATATTTAACTTTCCTTAATTAAAAGTATACAGAATTTGTTTCCTTAATTTGGTTTGCTTTTTAATTTAATTTTAATTTATTTTTGAAATAAAATATTAGATGGAAGATTCTGATTGGCTGAAAGAAAAGGGGGTGAATGGAGAGGTTTACCCCTAGGGGTGAACCTAAGTATTTTTCATTACATATATATAAAAAAATGAACAATACTTGGGTTCACCCCTAGGGGTGAACCTCTCCATTCACCCCCTAATAAAATAAGGCAATAAAATCTATATACATTATTATAAAATTAAAAAACTTAAACCGTACTTTAATAAACCCAAACCGACATATATAAAATCTAAACCCTAACCATCTCATTTGTGAACCCAAACCGTATATAATTTCGTTCTACTTATAAAATCTAAACCCTAACCATCTTATTTGTGAACCCAAACCGACATATAATTTCGTTCTAATTGTGAAATCTAAACCCTAACATCTCATTTGTGAACCCAAACCGACATATTATTTTGTTCTACTTGTAAAATCTAAACCCTAACTATCTCATTTGTGAACCCAAACCGACATATAATTTCGTTCTAATTGTAAAATCTAAACCCTAACCACCTCATTTGTAAACCCAAACCGACATATAATTTCGTTTTAATTGTAAAATCTAAACCCTAACCACTTTATTTGTAAACCCAAACCGACATAATTTTATTCTAAGTTTAAAAATCTAAACCAAGCAAATATTTAACTTTCCTTAATTAAAAGTATACAGAATTTGTTTCCTTAATTTGGTTTGCTTTTTAATTTAATTTTAATTTATTTTTGAAATAAAATATTAGATGGAAGATTCTGATTGGCTGAGAAAAGAGGAGGTGAATGGAGAAGTTCACCCCTAGGGGTTAACCTAAGTATTTTTCTTCTTAAAAAACTTTGTATCAAGAAAAATACTTAGGTTCACCCCTAAGGGTGAACCTCTCCATTCACCCCCTCTTCTCTCAGCCAATCGGAATCTTCCATCTAATATTTCATTTAAAAAAAAAAAAATTAAATTAAAAAGCAACTCAAATTAAGGAAACAAATTATGTATACTTTTAATTAAGGAAAGTTAAATATTTGGCTTTGTTTAGATTTTTAAAACTAGAGTAAAATTATATGTCGGTTTTGGTTCACAAATGAGATGTTTAGGGTTTAGATTTTACAAGTAGAACAAAATTATATGTCAGTTTGGGTTTACAAATGAGGTGGTTAGGATTTAGATTTTACGATTAGAACGAAATTATATGTCGGTTTTGGTTCACAAATGAGATGTTTAGGGTTTAGATTTTACAAGTAGAACAAAATTATATGTCAGTTTGGGTTTACAAATGAGATATTAGGGTTTAGATTTCACAATTAGAACGAAATTATATGTCGGTTTGGGTTCACAAATGAGATGGTTAGGGTTTAGATTTTACAAGTAGAACGAAATTATATGTCGGTTTGGGTTCACAAATGAGATGGTTAGTGTTTAGATTTTATATATATCGATTTGGGTTTATTAAAAAGTGGTTTAAGTTTTTAATTTTATAATAATGTATACAGATTTTCTTTCCTTATTTTATAAGGGGGTGAATGGAGAGGTTCACCCCTAGGGGTGAACGCAAGTATTGTTCCAATAGAAAATACTCACGAAGCCTAGTTAAATATAACATTAATGTAGAGATTATTGTTTCTTTTGTGATCATATAATCACCATAGTGATTACATATTCTCTCCCTCTCACCATGGCCACTAAATAGTAATGAACAATACTTAGGTTCACCCCTAGGGGTGAACCTATTCATCCACCCCCTTATTAAATAAGGAAATAAAATCTGTATACATTATTATAAAATTAAAAACTTAAACCACTCTTTAATAAATCCAAACCGACATATAATTTTGTTTTACTTGTAAAATCTAAACCCTAACCATTTCATTTGTGAACCCAAACCGACATATAATTTCGTTCTACTTGTAAAATCTAAACCCTAACCATCTCATTTGTGAACCCAAACCAACATCTAATTTCGTTCTAATTGTAAAATCTAAACTCTAACATCTTATTTGTGAACCCAAACCGACATATAATTTCGTTATACTTGTAAAATCTAAACCCTAACCATCTCATTTGTGAACCCAAACCGATATATATAATTTCGTTCTAATTGTAAAATCTAAACTCTAACCACCTTATTTGTAAACCCAAACCGACATATAATTTCATTTTAATTGTAAAATCTAAACCCTAACCATTTCATTTGTAAACTCAAACCGACATATAATTTTGTTCTAATTTTAAAAATCTAAATCAAGCCAATATTTAACTTTCCTTAATTAAAAGTATACAGAATTTGTTTCTTTAATTTGTTTTGCTTTTTAATTTAATTTTGATTTATTTTTTTAATAAAATATTAGATGGAAGATTCTGATTGGCTTAGAGAAGAGGGGATGAACAAGCAGGTTCACCCCTAGAGGTGAACCTAAGTATTTTTCAATAGTAATTACCTTGCTTTAACTACCTATAGTTGACCGCCTACATCCCTAATAACTCCCAATAAATACATAATCATTTGCTGCCCAAAAATCATAGCATATATTTTCCTATCGTATATCCCCTCCATAATCACTCACTAACAAATGGCTCGCATCAATGTCTTTCAGCAAATTCTAAGTATATATGTTGCCTTTGATGATTTACGCTTAGGATATTGCCCTCAACATGTTGTTGGTACAATTTTAAGAATATGAGAAGTTCACTCCGAAATAGGCATTGTACATGACCGTGATGAGTCCTTCGGAATATCACTTCTCATGCTCGATAAAAAGGTAATGATATTTGTTGTCTAGCATATCAAATAAAATTTGATATTTCCATATCATTTTAATAAAATTTGACATTTCCAAATCATATCTAGAAATTACGAGAATATTTATTTTATGGAACGAAGTATGTTTATTTCTCTCTCATGTATATATGCACTTTGGTTGACTACTAATTGATTAAGTTCCCTCTCTTCGTTGAGCAGAAGTATCTATAGGTGATGTTTGGACTTAGTTTTGAGTTATGTCGACCCATAAGTCTGATCTGTTGAGGCTTCACGTCGTTGATGGTGTGTATTAGGAGTGGAACCACTCTTCTAACGCTGATCATTGGTGTAGTCGGTAATGTACTATGCTGCTACTACTACTTGTGTGTTTACGAAGTATTTGAATGCGTTAGGACAAATTGTCAAAGCGAGAGCAAAGAAAAACCTGCTTCTGGATGACTTGCGAATTTTGTGGAAAAGATGGCAAGAACTAGAAGATATATCAAGGAGGCATTAAAGGATATGAATTTTTATGGCACGTTGTATTTATTAGAGTCTTACAATGTCTACTACTTTTTACTAATACTAGGATTTAACACGTGATATACCACAGACAATTTTTTAATTATATATATTATAAATTTTAGATTTTTATGATTTTTAATTTAATATTAAATTTATTTAATTTTATATTGGTGGTATAAACAAAAAATGGTGATGTTCATAAATTAGTAAAATAAAGATTTAATTCGTATTGTACTTCCAATTAAAGATATTAATATATTATATACCTTTTTCATGAATATATATATATATATAT
>NC_025696.1:20696956-20702474 GCF_000633955.1 Camelina sativa
ATATATATATATATATATATATATATATATATATATATATTCATGTATATAAAAACCAAAGCTGATTTATGTATTGAATGAATAAATCTTTTTATCGTGCATTATTTGATTTATATTATTAACCACAAGATATAAAAACACCAAAACTCATTTTATAATGATAAGATATAAAAAGCTGAAAATGATAAATAATGTAAATTATATATAAAGTAATTCATAATCTTCTAAATTAATTTATACTGAAAAAAATAACTATTCATATTAAAAAAATTTGTATATATATATATATGGTGATCAATAACTTTTTTTATTTTGTGGTTTATATTTTTGTATGTTAAAACTTAAAATAGATAATTTTTATCAAGATCTGATTAGAAATATAATTTTAGAAATATTTGTTTACTTCAACTTTTAAATAAAAATAAATATTTGCATATCTATTATTGTTATTAGTTAATATATAATTAGATAATGTTTTTTTTTATCTCTGATAAAATTACCCGTTGCTACAAAAATAAGAAAATGTAGCCAACACTTTAGAAATTAAAAAAAGACAAAAATATTAATCATTTTATCGTCTGACCTCCATTTATTTTATAAAGCCTCATAGGAGTAATCGAACTAAAACTTGCTTTTGGAACTGCTGATTCTTAAACTAAAATAAATAAATAGAAGTTAAAGAAATTATTAACATTTCTACATAATCATTACATATATTTAGCAAGTAGAGAATAAACAAAAACAAGCATAGAAAAACCAAATCAAATACAAAAACAAAACCTATTATTTGCAAGGTAATCACTAATTATGACATGACCGAGAGACTTTGGATCATGGACATGTGCTACTGGCCAATAGTCCCCAAAGTCGTTCTACAGCGCCATTAGCGTTACCATTTGGATGCAAGCAAAATCCCTTAATTTTACGAAGAAATTATTTTGATTTTGTTATGGATGGAAGAAATATTGATGGATGGTTTATGATGATGAAAATGAACTTGACTGGTTTATATAGGAGTATTGTCTTTACTCTTTAGGTTTAGAAAATTTGGAAAATCTTTTTGTAAACAATTAATATATTCTATTATAAATAAAAACTATTATGTATAATATTCACTATAAATGTGGATTTTGTTAACGATTAAAAAATAGTTAGTTACCATAATTGTCATATTTTGATTTATCTCTATAAATGTCAAAATGTTATTGCGATTTTGGTTTGATTTAATTGAAAAATCGACATTTAGAAGGTAAAGTATTTTAGGAATATGATGTTAAATGTAAAAATTTTATAAAAATGAAAATTAATTTAGGAAATTAAAAATCAAATACGTAGAGATAATTTAGGAAATAATTGATTTTTTCGATATTTTAGGTATACGTTAGTGTAATCGAATCAAATTTTTCATATTTTACTTATTGGTTTTTTGCAAATATGTAGTGATCAATTTGTAAATAAAATTTTAAATAAGCAAAACTAAAAAGACAGAACCCAAAATGTACTTCAAAAATATATATATAGATTTCAGTACATACAACCACAGATGAAAATATTGATTTTTTTTTTTACAACAAAAAATTAGCTCATATAAGTCAATTGCGTAAAAATATCCCCCTTTTAATAAAAGAGAAGTACACAACTTAAGTAACTTTATAAAAAATATAAATGGTTACAAATGCATACTAATAGGTTATATATAAGATATACATTAACCATATACTCTTCATAAGATAACTCTTTATATATATATAATAAATAATAAATCCATAAATCATGGAGTATATAGATAATAAATAATAAATCCATAAATCGTGGAGCAAATATATCATGAAGATCACAACATAGTTATTTCAAATGATCTTCTTTTTAATAAAAGAAAAGTACATAACATAGTTTATATTATTTATATTATAATATAAAATAAAGAGAAGTACACAATATAGTTTATATTATAGTGATTAAATTATATTATTTAATTTAAAATTATAATCGCGGAGTTATTTCAAATGATCTCCTTTTTAATAAAAAGAAGTACACAATATAGTTTTTGTAGACTTTATATTTTTAATTAATTATAAATGATTACAAATAGGTTATAGATAGGTTATAGATTAATTCATATATTAATGGTTACACCTAAATATTGGGTGCAACCTTAATTGGAGATATTCCAAATTGATAATTGATATATTAATGGTAATAAATAAAATCATGGATCTTTCAAACTGTATTTTCAGAAGATTTTAGTCATATATCAAGTTGTTTCCAAAGATCTTTAAACACAATATTAAAAATTTACTTTCCACAGATTTTATTGATAAACCATAACGTTCAATAAAAATTAGGACCATGCTAGAGCACAGATTGAATTTTGTTTTTATATTATAATTTTAAGACTTACAAACTCAAGCACGAGTTAAATTTTTATATACTCTAGCACGGAAGCTGCTGGACACACTCTAGCACGGATTAATAATTTTATATACTCTAACACGGGTTAAAATTAACAATATAAGACTTACATAATACATTTACATTTCATGAATAATATTTACAATAAAAATTATTTGCATAAGTTGCATCCAAATAATATTATATACAATTACATACATAATATTTTAAAAATAATAAAATGTATTTCAACCCGTGCTGTAGCACGGGTCCAAATCTAGTTGATTATGATTTGATTTTTTTTTGGTTATGTATATTAATAACAACCTGCATATTGATGAGAACATGATGAGATAAATTATCAAATACAACTAAAGTCAATTATCTTAATATCACTTAGTTTCGAGGTGGAAACTGGCTTGGTAATTTATTTTGATTCAAGTCTATGACCCCTACTCATTTTACCAATGTAAATCTTATATAATATGAGAAAGTTTTTTTCTAACATTGCCTGCCAATGCGACACTTGGCACTCTATATTTATGACACATGTCTTTCTCACTAATAATAAATTAAACATTTTTTACATACTTTATTTTATTTATATCTTATATGGTGTATAGTTGGTTTTTTTTTCAAAAAATCACATTGTCACAAAAATATAATTCTTCCAACTTTTTAGTTTTAACATATAATATATTTCCTAATAAAAGCATATACCATATAACTTAAAAATAAAACTACTGATCAAACCAATTAAAACAAAAAAAAGTTTTCATACTTTTAAAGTAAAAATTGAAACCAAGTTCATTTATGATAGACTAATTTTAAAATATAGAATATGTACTAATATATTTTAAAAAATCACATTGTATTCAATAATCATATATATTGTATTAAAGACAAAACTCAGATAAAAAGAAACTACTGATCGAACCAATTAAAACAAAAAAAGTTTTCATATTTTTAAAATAAAAATTGAAGCCAAATTAATTTATGACAGACTAATTTAAAAATATAAAATATGTTCTAATATATTAAAAAATCACATTGTATTCAATAATCATATATATTGTATTAAAGACAAAACTCAGATTAAATTAAATTATATTTAATATTCTATAAGTTACAGTTTGACTGTCTCTAAAACGTATGTACTAAAAAAAAAGAAAAATAACGTAATTGCTTAATCACCCCATCAAATAGTAGGAAACAATAGTTTCACAAAAAAAATTAATGGTAATTACAGTATTTATTTTAAAATGATTAGAAAATAGATATAATATATCGAATCTAAAAATATTATATTTGACACAAATATGTTCTAATATATTAAAAAATCACATTGTATTCAATAATCATATATATTGTATTAAAGACAAAACTCAGATTAAATTAAATTATATTTAATATTCTATAAGTTTACAGTTTGACTGTCTCTAAAACGTATGTACTAAAAGAAAAGAAAAATAACGTAATTGCTTAATCACCCCATAAAATAGTAGGAAACAATAGTTTCACAAAAAAAAAATTAATGGTAATTACAGTATTTATTTTAAAATGATTAGAAAATAGATATAATATATCGAATCTAAAAATATTATATTTGACACATTTTTTTTTCATGAATTTTATTCAAAATTTAATGTGAGATATAGTATAAGATATTTCATAAATTTTTATGACATGAGCCATATTTTAATATGCATTATTCCAATTTTTTATATTAAGGGTGATTACAAGATTAGCAAGTAAACATTGGAGCATATGATAAATCATGATTACACTTATTAAATATTCAAAATAATCATTGGTGATTCTTCTGTTACCTTGTAAAACATATTGTCTAGATTCATACTCTCATTAGTATAGTACAAAATTCAGGTTCTAGAAGTTTAGTTTATTGATTGGATGAATTTGAGTCGGTCAGATTTTTTTCCTCACATATCTTATTTTAAAATCACCAAAATCTGATGAAAAAGTCAACATATAGATATTATAAGTTTTTATATAGTTAATTAAAAAAGCATTTAGATCTAAATTAAAATAAATTAGAAATGTAGTTATGTCAGAAAAATAATTGGAATGTATCTATTGTTGATATCAATTTTTCTAATTTTGTCTTCCCTTCCACCTATACCAATTGAAATATTGGAGAATTCATTTTTTTGACAATTAAAAGAACTTAATGAATAAGAATAGAGACAAGGACCGAGAAATAATCCATCATCATAGAAGTATAACACATTCTAAGCATTCATATAGAGTTTCTNATTAAGGGTGATTACAAGATTAGCAAGTAAACATTGGAGCATATGATAAATCATGATTACACTTATTAAATATTCAAAATAATCATTGGTGATTCTTCTGTTACCTTGTAAAACATATTGTCTAGATTCATACTCTCATTAGTATAGTACAAAATTCAGGTTCTAGAAGTTTAGTTTATTGATTGGATGAATTTGAGTCGGTCAGATTTTTTTCCTCACATATCTTATTTTAAAATCACCAAAATCTGATGAAAAAGTCAACATATAGATATTATAAGTTTTTATATAGTTAATTAAAAAAGCATTTAGATCTAAATTAAAATAAATTAGAAATGTAGTTATGTCAGAAAAATAATTGGAATGTATCTATTGTTGATATCAATTTTTCTAATTTTGTCTTCCCTTCCACCTATACCAATTGAAATATTGGAGAATTCATTTTTTTGACAATTAAAAGAACTTAATGAATAAGAATAGAGACAAGGACCGAGAAATAATCCATCATCATAGAAGTATAACACATTCTAAGCATTCATATAGAGTTTCTAATTCATAAGATATTTGTTAGGAGGCTAACTGAAGAAAATCAAACCGTAGCAACATATTGTGGAGCCAAAAAGAAAATCAAATATCAAGATTGAGTTAAAGAATATATAAAGTTGTAAAACCACTCGCAAAAAGATAAATATTTATCAATTATTTTTCTTTACGATCATATAAGTCTTGATCGCATCCATATATTACAGCTTTGGAAAAAATGTAGGGAAAGATGAGATTTATTTGGTAATATTTGTAAACAATTTTCAATACTCAATTTTCGTTTCGAATGTCTGATATATGGTCTCTACACAAAT
>NC_025696.1:20703354-20730071 GCF_000633955.1 Camelina sativa
ATGTAGGGAAAGATGAGATTTATTTGGTAATATTTGTAAACAATTTTCAATACTCAATTTTCGTTTCGAATGTCTGATATATGGTCTCTACACAAATCTCATGTGTGCTAAGACTATCTCTAATATATATTATATTTTTTACTCTAAAATAGAGCATAGTTTTTCCAATATGTCAATCTATTTTATACAAAAAATGGAGTTAGTGTAAAAAATTAAAGTTGCATATAGAGTAATCGTACCATTTACTCTATTTTAGAGTAAGATATAGAGTAGGGTTAGAGTAAATGTTATTGTAACATCCGCGAACCGAAATCCCGGTTTAGGGGATTGCATCGGTCGATGCAGGTTCAGTTTTCTGCGTTTTGACTTAAGTTAAACGCGGCGTTTTGGGTTAAGAAACCCTTAAGTCGTGTTTTTGTTTCATTCGACGGATTTGGCCGTTTTTGAGAGAAAACAAAAGAGAGAAAAGTTTCCTAAGTGTTCTGGAGATCTGAGGCTGTTCCTGTAGAGATATGTAGCTGGGATCGTTGTAGGAGCTTCCTAGGAACGTTGTTTTGCTTGTTTAAGGTTCATAATCTTATTGGCAAAGGTAAGTGCATGACCATGGCTTATCTAAGCTAGAGATCTCTCTGATTTGCTTGTTATGTGTTGTTAGGCTTGTTAGATTATTATTTGAGACGTTAGGAAGCTTTCTTGTAGCTTGGGATCGAGTTTTGTGGTTGTAGGAACGAAGATCCGGCGATAAGCTTTGGGGAAAACATGATGCTCGGCATTGCATCGGTCGATGCACTTTGTGTGTCGGTTGATGCAAGTGCGAGGACGGCGCGTAAAACCTAGGGTTTTCGTGTTGTGTCGAGCATGCATCAGTCGATGCAGTCGATCGATGCAAGTGTATCTAGCATCGGTCGATGCAATCTTGTGTCGGTCGATGCATCCGCATCTGGTGTCGGTCGATGCATGTTGGTGTCGGTCGATGCAGAGTCCTGGTTTGTTATTGTTGATTGTTGATTGTTGTTTGATGGTTAGAGATGTCTCTATTGCTTCTGTGTATAGCCCAGTAGATGGGAGGATTGCCTTACTGAGAGTTTATAAAATACTCATGCATTGCAATTTGTGTTTGTGGTGCAGGTAAAGGCAAAGTGTGATCGTGGAATCAAGGCAATGAAGAGGAGGATGTTCTACGGACTCGTTTGGATGTTGTCTGGCATTGCTAGGTTGCTAGAGTTGAGTCATTAGAAACATTGCTAAGTTGCTGGTTCTATGATTCTTGCTGTTTGGTATTTGGATATTGATCATGTTATAATATTGGTTATTATTGGTTATTTATTGATATTGGTATTGGTTATTTCCGCTGTTGAATGTGATTGTGGTTAGGTGGCTAGTGGTTATGAGACCACTAATTTTAGTTTATTTATTATATTATATTTATTATTTATTAATTAAAAAAAATGTTGGGTCCTTTCAGTTACTCTATAACAGAGTTTTGACTTTAAAATAGAGTGGAGTTGAAGATGCTCGAAGAACCTAACAATTTATCACAAAACAGTAAAATTCAAAATAACAAAACTTTGAGAGATTTAATTACTACACTAAAAAAAATTCCGATATATTTTGTTTATTTTATTTTGCATCCAAACATTACGAACCATATATAAAAAAGAACAAATATTTTAAAAATTTATATTAAAAAAATACATTTCTAAATTTAAAATATATCATAATTAATAAAAGTAAAATTAAATATATCTCGCGCATCGCGCGAGCCTATTTCTAGTATGTAATGAAGTAAGCTTTTAGGAAAAAACTCTTTGATTGGATTTGCATTACATATAGATTCAATGAGGCTAACGTAATGTTTAATCAAATAAAAAATTACTACGTGAAAATATTCCTAATGTGATTTAGATATTTATGGTCTATGACCATAAATATCTTTTAAAAAAAGAATTAAAAGCTCTTGAAATATAATATTATATAATATAAAGAAAAATTAAAAATTTGTAAATGAAACAACCCGATCCGTTTTTTAAATAATAATATAATTAAATACCCCATAATATTTAATTACAATTCAAACAATAAACCAACAACAAATCAACATGCACAACGGAAGACAAACCAAACCAACTCCAATTTATTATAAATACAATATCAATTATAACCAATATAAACCAGCAACCTAGCATACTTCTAACAAGGTTCCAACAACAAAATAACATAAACACAACACAACAACCGAGATCCTAGATCATCCTCCTCCTCATCGCCATGATTCCACGCTACATATTACCTGCACCACAAACACAATGAGATGCGTGAGTATTACTAGAAATATCCAGTGAGGCGATCTTCCCATCTACGAGCTATACACACAAGCAAATCAAGAGTACAACCACAAATAAAACATAACAAACCAGTCATTAAGTAGAACACCCAATAACACATTCACCACACCTACACATCATCACACAAAACAAGTTATACAACCCAATCGCTTAGATAAGCTCATGGTCACGCACTCACCTTATCAAAGTGATTCACAAAAACAACTAAAGCCAGAAAAGAGGCTCTCCTTGCATCTGCAATAGCCTATCAACGTCCTACAACAAGTCACACAACCAAAAGCAACCTTGAAGCAAACTGGACAGAAACATCGAAAAGAACAGTCTCAAAGACGAAACTCTAAGATGAACGGTCTTAAAAGTAGTCTTGGGCAAATGGGTCGAACCGAACAAACCGAACCAAGAAACCCGAAGAATTCGGTTCTCGGCACCGAGTACAGAAGCTGCAACCGATCGGCGATACTGATTTGTAAATCCGGATGTCGGGTCGGATTGGTAATCGGATACTGATCGGTATTACCTAAACTGAGATTATGTTTGGTTCCCTATATAAAACTAATGAGTTACTAATAATAATCGAGCTTCTTTGTTTCTCCGCCTCTATCTCTTGTTAAAAGGAGCAAAGTTCTCATTTTCCCGACATAATCAAATAATCAATAAGCAAAACATCATCTTTCTTCTCCTTCATCAATTCTTCATCTTCTACAATCTCTTTTATTTTCTGAACCTTTGTTGTTGTGAAAGACTTGGTTTCAATCCATAGCAGAGAATCTGTTCGAGATAAAGCTCTTCTTCTTTCTCCTTAATCGTTTCTTCCTTTGTTTCTTTTCTGTATAATTTCTTCCTTAGTCTCTATCAGCTCGGATTTTGAAGTTTTGATTTGGAGAATTTTAGGGTTAGGGTTTAAACTTCAAAATCTGAAATTAAGATGAGTTAATCTGGGTTTTGTGCTTTGTTGACTGTTCTTATTTGTTTATGTGTAACTATTAGTACTAGTATCTATTGTAGCATTTTAGGTTTAAGGATTGTTTTCAAACTTCTAAATGAGAGTTGATCGATTCTTCTTATGGTTTTGTACTTTGTTTATGCTCCTTGTATTGTGTAGTTGTATCAAGTGTAGCAATTTAGTGTTTGGGTTTATTTTAGAGTTTCTAAACTTCAAAATCAGAGATTGTCAAATGTTTTGTACTTTGATTATCGTCGTGTTTAGTGTTTGTACTTAGCAATTTAGTGTCGTGTTTAGTGTTTGTACTTTGTACACAAACAATTTACTATTTAGAGTTGCAGGTTTATTTTAGTGTTTGTACTTTGATTATTGTCGTGACTTGTATGTGTATTATAGCTGTGTTATTTTTGTATTAGTCTTGCGTTGCCTGCTATGTCTTGTCTGTGTATTATTCTTGTGTTGCCTGTTTTGTCTTTGTCTATTATATTTGTGGTAACCCAGTTTTGTGTAACTTTTGTAGATGTCTGAAGAACACCATGAGAAGGACCCGCTGCTTGAACCTGAGATTACTGAAGCGGTTAAAACTGGAAAGACGTGTAAAGCACCATCATCTGCTATGCTAAGCCACCAAGACCACATTAGAATTATTCTAAAATATCAGTTGTATGGCAGCATTTTCTGCAAACTGACGACGAACCCACAAAGAGCTACTGTAAGTACTGTGCTCAAGAGATGAATTATGATTCAAAAATCATTGGCACTAGTCCGATGTTAGGCCACTTAAAAATCTGCAAGCAGTACAAGGATTATGATGACAAGGAAAAACAGAAGGTTCTAAGTGGTGATAGTGCTGGAAATTTGAAGGTTATCAAGTTTGATCCGCATGTATTTAGAAGATCAGTTAATGAGATGGTTGTGGTAAATGAGTTGCCATTCTGCTTTGTCAAATCTGAGGGCTGGAAACGCTTTCGTTTTAATGTCTTGCCTCTCTACAAGACATTTTCTAGGAGGACTTGTACAAGATATATAGTTGGAATCTATCTTCAAGAGAAAGCTGCTTTGAAGAAAATATTTGGTGTTGAGAAACAACGGTTTTCTCTGATTATAGACATATGGACAAGTCCTGTAACCTCTTACAACTACATGGTGATCACAGCTCATTGGATCAATGCTCAGTGGGAGATGCAGAAGAGGATTCTCAGCTTCAAGGTTATCACATACCACAAAGGTGACACCATTGCAGGACAGCTGTTGGATTGCTTAGAAGAATGGGGTATTGAGACAGTTTTTACAGTGACAGTTGATAATGCAAAGAGTAATGACAGGCGCTGGATACTTTGAAAGATGAGTTAAGGCTGAGAGGAGGAGAAGCAATAGTTACTAATGGGGATTTCTTACATATGCGTTGTTGTGCTCACATTATCAATTTGATTGTTGGAGATGGTTTGAAAGAGTCAAATCCTTGTATTGTTGCCATCAGGAATGCAATCAAGTATGTGAGGTCATCTTTCAGTAGGCTTAGGTCTTTTGCAATGAGGTGTGAAACACGAAAAGTTAGTAGAGGTAGCTTGCCATTAGATGTTATCATACGTTGGAACTCTACTTATCTAATGTTAAATTCTGCTTTGAAGTTAGGGTTGCTTTTGAGAAGATGGTAGCTGAAGATAAACTCTATTGTGATTATTTTGAGGAAATAGAGGAGAAGAGTAAGAAAAAGAGAGTTGGACCACCAACCGATTCTGACTGGGAGGAAGTTTCAAGGTTGGTGAAGTTCCTAAAAATCTTCTACAAGTGTACTTTGACCTTCTCAGCTTCTAAGTCAGTCACTTCTACACTATGTTATAGTGAAATTGTGGACATCGAGAGGAGTCTCATTGCTAAGTGTGGCAGCTCTGATTTACTGATCCGAAAGCAAGCTCATACAATAAGAGATAAGTTTGAGAAATACTGGGATGGATTGCATAACATGAATCCTTTAGTCATTATGGCAAGTGTCTTTGATCCTCACAATAAGATGAAGTTTGCATCCCTCTGCTTCGATCAGCTTTATGGTTAGGACACCATCGAGAGTAAGCAACTTGAATCTAAAATTTCAAATGCAATGAAGAAGTTGTATGAGGATTACAGTTCCAGGCTGAGTCAGGTAGTATACGATGAAGCTCCTTCACAATCTGACCCGATTGTCATGTGTGAGTTATCAGATGATGAAGATTGTGAGTGGATGGATACACTTTACAGTCAAATGGTTGACTTAAGGAGAACTGAAGATGGCTGCAGTGAGTTGCAGGTCTATTTGTCTGAAAATACTGAGGTAAGAGTAGAAAATAGTTTGGGGTTGCCTTATGATGTTCTCAGCTGGTGGAGGTGCAAAAGCTTAAAGTTTTTGATCTTGTCAGAACCTTCTAGAGATGTTTTAGCAGTTCAAAACTCATCAGTGGCATCTGAATCTGCTTTTAGTACAAGTGACCGAGTGTTGGATCATTATAGGAGTTCTTTAACTCCTTTCATGGTTGAGGTTTTGATATGCACCCAACAATGGTTAAGGAGTTCATATAAACCAGAAGCACAAGTAGCAAACTTGGTGCAAATGTTGGAAGAAGTTGAGTTTCTTGAATCTCTTGGTAAGTACTAAATAGAATTAAGTCATTTATTCTGTTTTTTTTTAGTTTTATTAATCTCTTATGTACTTATGATTCTATTTTCTTCTATAGATGAAAGGAACTCAATGGTAGCTCCAACATGATTCATCATAATTGGAGATTGGTATGTTTTCTTTACTTTTGCCTTGCATTGTTAATAACTTTAGATTATTAAAGTGTAAACGGTTAACAATCTAAACTAAACCTTACCAAGCTTAATTACCTAAGTCTCTGTTATTGTTTCTGATTCTGTATTTATTTGAACTGTTAAGTTTTTGTTTGATTTGTGTCTTTATCAGATTTATTAACTCTTTGTTATGATTTTCAAATTTTTATGATGCACAGGTAGGTAGAGGCTGCTTCTTTTGACTTTTTTTATGCAGATAAGCAAAGTCTTATTAACAACGGACTGGTATAGTACTGACTTCATCTAAGCTGCTCTTTTGACTACTTTTGGATGTGGAATTGCATGCTGAGTTGTAACGACTAATGAGAAACAACTTTGCTAAACTACTTAAGTGTTTCATGGTTCTATAATAATTTTTTGGTACTTTGCTAGCTTAAACTTGATGCAATGCTAGCTCAGCAGCTTATGTAATGGTCTGTAATGGTCCCCAGATGTAAGAAAAGGAATTGTCTAGTATTTGTGCTTGTTTTGGTTTTTATTAGGTAATTTCGAGTGAAATTAACCGAACTATGAAAATTTTTGGTTAATTTCATAAGACATATAAAAATCAGTATCTGATCCGTTTAACCCGAGTACCGACCGATCCGAACCGAAATCTGTTTCGGTTTAATTCGTCAGAATTTTTTAAACCAGAATTTTCCCAAACCGAAAAACCTGATCCGAAAAACCCGAGTTCACCATATGTCTAGGACTAGTAAAAAGCTATACTTACTTTTTTTATATAAAAATATGAATATAACAATATTGACTATATGATACATTTATATGGAAAGTAATATGTAACATGTATTTATTAATGTATGCATATATATATACATATAAAATATAAAAACTGCTAAAATTTAAGCAAAGGCAAATTAAATACATAAAAACTTCATTTTTGAGCTCTGTGTAAATTGTTTTCAGGTTTTTTAATATATAGTTTAAAGTTATTTTTCAGGTTTTTGTTGTTGAATTTCCAATAAATCTAAATTGTTTGACCGTCAACATAACCAGAAATATTAGACCTCGAGGTCATAATTTTCTTAACGTTTTTTTTTAAATAGATAATAAGGTAAAAATCATCCACCAAAGTTTTATATGTATTATTTTTTTGTATTATTTATAGCAAAGAAAAATATCAAAGAAAACAATTATATTGATTATAATATGATTTTACATACAAAATGGAATAAACAAACCTAGCCTTAGTATTATTATCAACGACTATCATCGTAATTAAACCAATGACTTTGTGTTTCAAGAAAGGATTATACTTAAAAGAGAAATAAATTAACGACAAATCTATCTCTTATTCATCTGACATATTGTGCAAATTTGGCTGATTTTTAGGATTCGTGTTGACGAGAGGACTTGAGATGTAGTGCTTCTTTAAGCTTCCGACCGAGAGCATATGCCAATGGTGGAGGGACTGCATTCCCAATCTGCCTATGTTTGTCTTTTATCCTCCCTGAAAATGTAAAGCTATCCGGAAATCCCTGCAATTTTTTATAAAACCACACATTCGCTAGTTATACCCATACACTAACATTACTTAATTCCCATAACCAAAAATATCTACATTTATATTAATGCTAGAAGACCAAGTAGAAGGAATATAAGAGTTTTTTATTACCTGAGATCGAGCGCATTCACGGACAGTGATGATTCTGTCCTGGTCAGGATGGAAGCACATTCCCACAAAACACATGGGCTGAGGATCGGTGATGGAAGTGGGTAAGTTGCCTTGCCAGGTCAATCTACCATAGAGTCCCTTAAAACCGTTGTGTTCATCAGCTTTGTTTGATATACCAAAAGGAATCAATTTTTTCACGACCCCATTTGATAACCTCACCTGTAATATTATATAAGACAATGCATTTATAGTGATGTGAAGATTTAATAAGAATTCTTGTAGCCGGATGTATAAGAGTACGACTTACGTTTTCGTCGGGCAGGTCATGCCAATCAGCACCTGGCCTCTTTGGGATTTTCTTACATCGAATGAGGTTTAGTTCATTCATCCCTTTACATATATGATCAGTAAGATCATCCATGTTTCCTCTCATCTTCTTTTGGAACCATGAGACTGATGAATCAACACCTTTATACTACAAGGCACAAAACCATAACTTCATGTTATTGTATTTAAGGTAATTGTATTTAATATACTTTCTTGTGGCGTGGTGATATTAAATCATACCTTTCTATAAATCTTGGATTCTCCGTCTTCTACTTTGGGAAGATCTCCAATCGCGTCCCTCACCGTGATTGAGCGGAAAGGTGCACCAAATTTAGTAGTCTCCACAGCAGCATAATGTAAACCTCGAGACAATGGGATCTTAAAACCGGGATTGTTAAAGACGTGCATTGGCTCTGGCCATTCTGGAAGAACTTCGTTAGGTGCACCTGCCCAAATGAAAGCTCTTTTACGAGGTTGGGATATTCCATATGCACCAGCCTCCAAGATCCCAAATCTTACCTACATGTTTCAACAGGCTTGTAATATAAAAACCTAAACAGCAATCACATACATGTGGAACACAAAGACCAAGACACCAAAATAATTGCACTAGGAGATAAATATTAATTACCTGGTAACCCATCTCAAGAAGAGAAGCCAGGGTAAGCTTAAATGTAGTTCCTTTGTTGAATGTCACAAAGTTCTTCACATTTTCTAGAAGAAAGTATTTTGGCCGGAAATAATCAGCGTATGACAAGAATGCTAAGATCATTTCACACTGGACTTTACTCCAAGTGCTGCTACTAAACCTGTTCATAAGAGAAAATCCCTGCCAAATTTTCCAGATTAAGTAGCTTTTCACTAATTATTAAAAGAATGATTATATTGAAAAACTACAATAACAGTTTAAAAGATATACTTGGCATGGAGGGCCTCCATTGATGAAATCAACTTGACCAGGAATTGGAAGAGTACTTTTCTGGTTTTCATTAAGTTTAATCTCCATTGCCTCCTCAGCAGAGATACAATCATCTAGATCTCCACATTTCTCCATTATAGCCCTGTAATTAATAATCTCAAACAATTGATCCTCTCAACACAATAAAAAGCCTATATGGAAGTGTATATAAAGTGTATTTTCTTTTTTAGTTCGCTATATACCTAAGTATGACATTGCAGTTTTCAACAAAAACCTTTGCTTTGGGATGATTTTGTTTAAAAGCTTTTCCAGCTGGCTCTTCATACTCGATCGCCCACTTTGTCTCAGATACACCTTGAGTACATAAACCATACATATAAATATACAAGTTAAGTTGTTCAAGCATTTTGAATGATAAAATGTATGTAAGGAGAATATAAATTACATACCAGCCTTTTCTAGTCCATGAGACATGCCACCACATCCTGCAAAAATATCTAGTGTAGCTAGACGCATCTCTTCAGGTACCACATCAGGCTTTACAAACATCTCAGAGTCAGTTTCACTCTCCACTCCTTTTTGTTTCTTTTCTTGTAGGATATTTTTGTTTTTAATAGTAGAGAAATTCAGCTTCATACTGGAAGGCAACTATTACATGACGATTAAAAGAAACAACACTTCAGCTTTATTGTCGGAACCAACAATAATCATGATCTTTAAAAACTATGTATAGAATTAGTTTAACTATTTACCTGCTTGAAACTACCATTAGAGGAGTCATAGAAAAGTTCACAGAAGAAAATATGGTCTGATATATACAATTCATGGCATAAGGGCATATCATATTTCTTCCTTACTTCACATTTTCCATTTATAGCCTCTCGGGGGAGAACATATATGTCTTGGCTATAATAAAGCTAAAAAATTGCCAAAAATAGAAAATATTATAAAATAATTAAATGTAAACATTACCAAATATGTTACGTAAGAAATAGTTTTATTTTTATTAATACGTAAGAAATAGTTGTTACCTCTTGGATGTCTGATTTATATGCATTCTCTACAGAAATGTCCTCAGGCATATAAAACCCCCTCACTTTAACTTGAAAGGAAGCTGTATTACCTTTTTGGGGCTCTTTTAGGACATGAATGTCGAGTAACTGGCCGACTATAAAAGCCTTTAACCCAATATTTCGTCCACACTTGAAATTTTTCCTTCTTTTCCCCTTCATTGATCCATCTTTCGTTATGTATTCGGGGATAACATAAACAAAATCGTCTAGAGAGTACTCGATCCCATTGGAGAGAAATCTGAACATTGAAACATTGAGTTTAACTTTTGACCTTTCCTCCTCATCCTCCCTTATCTTACATGAACTGCAGAATCCAGAACCAAGACCCATATCGTTTCTTGGAAGACTAAAGAATCCTCCTCTCTCAGGTGAGTACAAGCTTTTACAGTAGTATTCAATTGGCAAATCTTTAGCTTTTCTTTCTTCTTCTCTTACCCTGTCAAGCTTATCTGCAGCCATGTCCTCTTTCCTATACTGATGCCCCCATGGTCTTGACCGAATCTCGAAACTGATTGTTCTTTTTATATCCTTGAGCTGAACAGTAAGGCATTCATTAGTCAAGAACAGTTCCCTCTCGTTAGCAGCTGACTCTAGAACAGTCTCGGATCCTCTTTGTAAGAGTTTCCCATGGAGAAATTTGCAGTGATCTTTCCTCTCGAACATGTACTCCACTAAATAGATTGCTGAATTTTCATCTTGATCATCAACTTCCAAGATGACAGCACCACCAATAGCCACCTGTACACCTCCAACAAAGGCTTGTCCATAGAGAGGCTCACCAGCACAAGTTTCTCCAAGGATCTCACCTTCCCATCTTATCTCCATTTCCCCAACACTACCTCTAATTTGCTTAGGAGGATGATACATTCGAACCTCAACAGCTTTTGGTACAGAGTCCTCGTCTCCAACCTCTGGAGAGTAAATGGAGTAAAACTCGCCCCAAATTCTACTGATAAGCCGAGTTGTTGTTGCTGGCATGGCTTTCATCTTGGAGACCACATGTGCCATTTTTGCCCTTGGATTCATATTCTCTCTTTTTTGCAAAATTTTCTTCTTCTTGATGTGCCATCTTGTGTGGTGGCTATCCTGCATTTTACTTGTAAGACCAAGAACAAACGGACACCTTTGGATATCCTTGTCAAGATATTGTGTAAAAAACTGCAACAGAATTTGTCCATGGACAACCACATATTTCTCAACATCCAAGAGATGAGAAGAAATATAAGCTTTATCGTTCTTCTCTAACCCACAAAGTTGTTTTAAGATATCTGCATATGAAAGCTTAGCAGCTCTTGTCTCATTCCTGACCAAACTCAAAATTCTTTGTCCAACCCTTGCTTTTTTCAGTACAGGTTCAAAGCAAGGAGCATACTGATTTGACGGTTTCCCAAATTTATAACTGCATATAAATATGATACATCAGCGGTTGTTCAAAAAAAAAAAAATAATAATAAATAAATAAATATGATACATCAGCAAGTAATATAAGTAACATGGAAAGCGAAAACATGTAATGAACTATATAGTAGTCTTACCAGGCATTATCTGTTCGTAATGACATGGAGACCATATGTGCCCCAAACTCAATATGCCATTCCTTTACATGGCTAAGGAAAATTTGCAGCCGATTAGGATCATGTGACTGCGTAGAGCTCTCCGAATCATCGAAACCAAACCCTATAACATTATCTTCTTCATCCACCACACCCAACCCAAACGTGTTGACGTCAATATCACCACAAGGCTGCATGGGAAGTAGCTCTAGTTGTATAAACTGTGAATTAGAGTTATAAAGAGCCCAATTGTGAAGTATTTTGCAAGGTAGGTCATGTGTGTCAACCTCATAGCCAAGGTCGTAACGTTGAACCTCATCTACTTCTTCTTTGGTGCTCTCTTCTTCATTGATCTTAATGTAAAAACTATTTGAAACAAAATTTGACCTGGGCTTACGTCTCCGCTGCTGCATTAATTTCCTATACTTTTCATCTTGTAGTAGTTTAGCATACTTAACGTCAACGTCGTCCTTTCCATTATCACTATCCACCAATTGATCAGATGTCATGCCCTTTCTCTCATCAATCCTCAAAGCCACATCAGACAAACCCTTTTGATGTATACTACTTTCACATCTCAGAGAAACAAGAACATGATTCTCAGCAAAGCTTGTTTCATGTTTCTGGGCTGTCTCATCCAAACCAATAAGTTGGTTATATATGAATTCTCCTTGGTATCTTACAAAATCTTGGATGGCTGCACTGCTGGAAAAGATCTCGCGTCCGTTCATTGACCCAACAACCGCTGCAAGTAGCTCATCAAGGCTTGTATCCGGATTCTTGGAAAAGTTCTTATACACAGCCACACAAGCAAAAGCTTTCTCGAAGAAATAATTATACATCTTCTTGTAGCTGGTAGCAGGTTTAAGGCAATCGTAATCTGCTAAATCGGTTGAGATCCATATCACCGGGGAACCATCGTCATAACCAGATATAGTCCAGTTCTCTACTCGGCCAAAAGATTGACACTTCACACCCCTCTCTTTATCGTTGTCCTCGTCTAAAGGTAAGATAACACCTTCAATAAAAATGTCATCAAGCTCCAACATCTCCACGGGCTGAGGAACTCCATTTGAATCATGTAAAATGAATTCAGTTAACCTCCGGTTTGGACGAGGTTGATCACCATTGCTCTCTAAAGAAGTAGTTAACTTTATCGCCGTGATCTCTTCCTCCACAATCTGATGTTTCTTTGTTTTAGCAGTTGCAGATTTCTGAGAGATACGGATCCGTTTCTCCTTGAAGTCTATACATGCTGCTGCTCGCTTTGACCTCTTTGTCGTAGAGACGTCATTCCATTCAACACTTCTCTTCTTTTGTTTCCCAGCTTTTTTCTCCATTTCCAAAATCTAAGTTTGAAACAAGATTAACCACATAAGTCATATCGTTAGCATGCAATTTAAATAAAAATTTTGCATGAATCTATGTAATCAAATCCCTCTAAATGAATGTTTGCTACATGTTGACAAAAAACAAAAAAAAAAGTTTGCTACATCACCTTGATTATATTGACATAAACAATAAAAACTTTCAAATTTTTTTAGTCGAAATCCTTCGAATCTAGCTTGATATGGACAAGAAATTTAGAAGAATGACACAAGAAAAATTTATGTTTAATGAGAGTAGTAAAACAAGATGGAGGAGCCAACAACTATAGAGAGGTAAGTCTATTTAAAAAAATAGGACAAAAATACTCCTGAGATTTCTTTACATTTAGGGATGACAAAAAAAAAATCTTGTTATACACTGATGAGCTGTGATTTAGATTTTTTTTTTTATATATTAATTGAAAATTTAGCTTTTGGGGAATACCCATAAAATCCTATATTTGAATTAATTAATTAAAAAATATACATTTAGAGAATATCAAATATAAATTCAATGTTTCAACTAACTACATTTCTTCACATTTTAATTTTTCTGTTGTTAGTGTTCTGTTTTTATTGGTCAAATGATACATATAATCTGTGAATTAAATCAATAAATTATGTGTATTAATAACAATAAATTTTGTTTTGTTCACTTCAAGATATTTGACTGAAATATATTTTAAAAACCAGACAAGTCATATATTATGTTTTAAAAATTAGCCATTTGGTTTATACATTTGACTATAAAATAGAAATAGGAAAAGAAAGATTTTGTTTGAACATTGGAGGAAAATATTTGACCGATTTATATAGAAGATTTTATTACCCTTTTTAAATATGAGATAACACCCACCATAAACATACAATGGACCAAAAAAAAAAAAACATACAATGGACCATTATAAAAAGAAAAAAGAACTATTTTATTCACTTAAAATATTTTTTTACCCTAAAAATAATATTTTCTCTATTTAAAAAAAAAACTGATATTTTAGGGCTGGCATGACTGGTGTGATACATAGTACAATGAGATTTCAAAAATCTTATGAGTTTGTACTTTAGCTTTTGGGCAATTTCCCACAGAAGTTTCATAATTTCATTAATAAATGGAAAATCGCATTATATAGCACTTTTGATTTGAAAATTAGTTTTCTCATTTCATCATTATTTGGTTCCTATTGTATTAAACATTGTGACAAATATATTATACCCCTATCTATAAAATTAATGGCATGCAAAAGAAAATTACAGCATATGTTATAAGTAGTATATGTCAGAATGCACTCTCCTTGCTAAGTTTGTTTGTATCAAGATAGTAATATAATTGGGAATTGTCACTAGATGACCACAAACGACTCGAAAATTAAGTCAATAACAAGGAAACTATTTGATGAGTACTGTATATGTGCAAAATACTCAAATGAGGTGGAAGAAAAGAAGTAGCAAAAGTGAGAAAATGTGAGAAGATGAAAGGAGAAGACAATGACAGAGGTGATTGTGATAATGATATTCCTGACAGTGGTAATGATTGGAAGGAATTGAGGTGCACTGATAGTGCTGATTTTACAGGTGGTGGTGATGATACTGAAGGTGACGATTTTACAGGCGGTGGTCATAAATGAGATCGCGTCATGTAAGAATTTACGATGGTTAAATAGTTTCATAGTGATGACATTAAAATTTGTTTGGATTGATGGATCGAACAGATTGAGCCGCAAAGTTTAGAATGACAGCGGAAATGTGCAATGAGACATTTGCCATGGGTTTTGATGAGGTTAATCGATCATGAGAGGGAAATGGGTATTATCAACGATAACAACGGTTGTCGCATTTTTCTAGGTTTGATTCCGATATGTATGGGTAACAATTTAATTAGCAATGTATACAAATATGTTAACATGTGTTAAACGTAACAATTATATTATCATGATAAATGAATATGCTAATATATAAATTAACGGTAAAGGATATTTCTAATGGGGAGGGAGGGGATTACAACTTACACTTAATTTGACATTGGTGCTCTACATGGTTTGTGACGTCGAGGTGCTACGTATTAGGGTTGCAGTGAGGAGCTCATAGAGAAGCAAAAGAGGATTGAAATTGTCGGACCTAGAATAATGAACTCAGTGAGGGATTTTAAGAGCGTTTTCATTCTGATAGATGGAGTTAAGCTGTTGGGAGACTTTTTAGAGATGAAACGGAAGTGTTATATGTAGTAATTCTTGATGTTCCAATCAGAAGAGTTGGTACACATAGGGTGTCAAGCATGTCATGCTACAATCTTTTTGGAAGGAGAAGCCACATGGTTGGCTTTGAAAACCCTTTATGTCGCCGTACAGTATGCCTCTATCTTCAAACTGCTTGCAGGATCATCACCATTTACTACCAAGTTGGAGCCTAGCATTGCTTAAATACAAAAGTTTTGTATCTCTAAGCAGCAACATAGATTATTGATGAGCTAAAGAAGTAGGTAGATAGCTGACAAAGAAGTTTTGTAGTCGAGCAGCTCACCATTGGGAATATACCAATGTTATTCATCAAAGAGGAAGTTGAGCATCAAGCTATGTATCAAAATATTGCGGGCTAAACAAAGTGACCATCAAAACAAACACTCATTACTATAAATTGATGACCAGCTGCAAGAAGTTTTGTGATTATCAAAGATAATTATGACGTCGTTGAGGTGCCACAAGATTACCATAGTGGAAAAAGACATGCAGAAGACAAACTCCAGAACACGTTATAGGCACTTCTAGCCTTTGGAATGAAAGCCTCAGCTCTATTCATGAAGTTCATGAATGATGTCTTCGAAGAGTATTTACATAATTAATTTTGTGATAGTATTCTTAGATGATAACTTGACCTATTCTCGAAGCGAAGAAATATCATGAAGAGAAAGTGCATCTTTGGCAGATCCATATCGGTTTCTGGTCTTGTAGTATCGAAGAAAATAGTAGAGGCATTCATCATACCCATGGAAGAACAATGATCACTGATTTCTTGTTCCATCTAGCCAGTTATTACCATAAAATCTTATATAATATGAGAAGGTTTTTCTCAACTTTTGCTAAGGAGATGACATTTGGCTTACCATATTGCTGACACCTGTATTTTTTTTATTTGGACCTAAATAACTATAGTTTGAACCTAATTAACTACATGCCCATAAAACAAAAAAAAATGTCATCAACATTTCCTTCATCCCTTCTTTAATCAGAAACATATGCAGCCCCAAGAATCTAGAGTCCTTATATCACTCTGTGGTTGGTTTCATTTCAGAACAATACCAACATTAAATTAAATTTATAGGTTTGAATTCTTGGGTTTAATTTCTGTGTTTTAATCTTCTATAATTTTCACGGGGACAAGCGGAATCAAATTTAGGTAAGATGGTGGGATGGTATTATTTAAGTAAATTAGTTTAATTTTTTAAAAATTGTTTATACAAAAATTAAATTTTTGTATTTACTTTCTGCAAAATTACGTAAGATTGTGAGATGGTTTTGATCTAATTATATAATTATTTTGTTGGATTCACACTTATTATTTCAAACGTTATGGTATTTTTGAATTATTTAAAATTTATAAGTTTTCATATTAGGAATTTCATAATAAATTATACGAGAAGGTTTTTCTCAACTTTTGCTAAGGAGATGACACTTGGCTTACCATATTGCTGACACCTGTATTTTTTTGTTTGGACCTAATTAACTATAGTTTGAACCTAATTAACTACATGCCCATAGAACCAAAAAAATGCCATCAACATATCCTTCATCCCTTCTTTAATCAGAAACATATGCTGCCCCAAGAATCTAGAGCCACCTTATATCACTCTGTGGTTGGTTTCATTTCAAAACTATACCAACATTAAATTAAATTTATAGGTTTGAATTCTTGGGTTTAATTTCTATGTTTTAATCTTCTATAATTTTCACGGGGACAAGCGGAATCAAATTTAAGTAAGATGGTGGGATGGTATTATTTAAGTAAATTAGTTTAATTTATTAAAAATTATTTATACAAAAATTAAAATTTTGAGCTTACTTTCTGGAAAATTACATAAGATTGTGAGATGGTTTTGATCTAATTCTATAATTATTTTGTTCGATTCACACATTATTTCAAACGTCATGGTATTTTTGAATTACTTAAAATTTATAAGTTTTCATATTAGGAATCTATATTATGAAAGATGGCCAACTCTCTCCATCTGAGTGACACATCAGCAGTGGAGAGAGTGCCACTTGTCTATCCTCATTAAAAGCAAAAAGACCTATTCATGTATTTTGTTCTTTTTTATATTACAAAAACAGTTTTAATATTTACATAAAAAAATTAGAGAGGCTTATAACATTTCTCAAAAGAGTAGATGCATCACCAAAAGACAAAAAAAGTATCGGGATTGAATCAAGAGCCACTTCTTCCTCTCAGCGTAAACCATGAATCTATGGATATATGGTTTAGGAGTCATAATTTTGTCAATAGTTTGAAGAGTTGCAGCAGTGATAGAGATATTTGTTAATATTGTAGAGAAATTCATGAAAGTTTGTCCCTAAAATTTTTTTTTNTTATAATATTTGGGTTGTATAGGATAATGTCGAGTAATAATTGGCTGTTTTATTTCCACACTTTAATATAAATAATTCACATGATCTTGATATTACATTATTTTATTTCATTTTCAATCCATTTAAAATAAACTAAAGTATATTTTAATAATATAATTTATTAATAACTAAATGAGAATTGGATATATATTTTTTTTGATAAAGAGATAACTATATATATTTATGTTTAAAGAGAGAAGTGAATGTATATTTAAATTTAATAATTTAATTAGCTAAGATGCCCGTTCAGATATCTATATATATAATATATAACTCTTGAATATATATTTAAAACAGTAGAAAATTTTAGTTATTAATTCACAATAATGTATTTTTATAAACCTCACACATTTTTTTATTAATTTTTCTATTCCATCTCATCAATCCCATATTTTGTACTAACTCTCATTTTTGTAACTTTCATAATATTTATAGTAATGTAATGAATGATTAATAATAGTATTTAGAAATATTGCATATATAAGAAAATATATTAATATGTAATGATTGCATATCTATAACGCTCACATAGTTTATTATGTGACTCATATAACAATGAAATACAACCTCCGTTTTAATTTAGTTGTCATTTTAGGTTTTCAATGAAAATGTTTGGTGAATATTCCAGTTTTATCTCTTTCCTGCTATTTTAAAGTTTTGACCAATGAAATATTTATAAAATATATTAATAAAGAGTACAACAGACAATTTAGTAGTTTTTANTTCATAATAAATTATGAACATAATCAGTTATGTTTTGATTTAAAATAATATCATCATTTTATGCATTGCCTCTATCCACTATTTCCTCAATTCTCATTTTTGTTTATATTACTTCTCATTTTTAACTTATTATTTAGAAACATTTACGAATTTATGATCATTAATGTTTGATTTCAATCCCTTCTCTCTCTTAAAGGCTCAAACATTCTATAAAGTTTAGTTTTCTAAAAACAACATATTACCATACAAACACATCCTCATTCAGACTATTGTGAAAACTAAAACATTTATTTTCTATTATATCCTTGATTCAATCTCCAACGAACAACAATACACCAGTAACAATAGTATCGTTGTTCGGATCATCCATTTTTGGGAAGTTCCTAACTTTAGAAGAAATATTATCTTACTAAGTCTTGAATTTTTTCTCCAGAAATTTAAATTATTTTTACTATTGTTCATCTTTTGATGATTTATGCAATCATTTAAAAATATTTATAAAAGAAAATAAATAATTTCATGTGTTTGATTTTAAAAGTATTTTTATATATAATGATGTTGGACGTCATATTCTTAGAGTAAGAGTTGAAAAAAATCTTACTATATTATATCATATAATAATAAAGTAAAATTTTCTTTTCGAAAGATCCAAAAGATTTTCATTTGATTATCTCTTCTTTCACAAGTGTCACTTTGTTTCTTTTAATTTTTAGTGTAACAAATTTATTCAATTGAATTTACATAATAAAAATTTTGCTTAACAAATAATTTGATGATTAAATAGTTTAAGAATATATGATTATAATATTTGGGTTGTATAGGATAATGTCGAGTAATAATTGGCTGTTTTATTTCCACACTTTAATATAAATAATTCACATGATCTTGATATTACATTATTTTATTTCATTTTCAATCCATTTAAAATAAACTAAAGTATATTTTAATAATATAATTTATTAATAACTAAATGAGAATTGGATATATATTTTTTTTTGATAAAGAGATAACTGTATATATTTATGTTTAAAGAGAGAAGTGAATGTATATTTAAATTTAATGATTTGATTAGCTAAGATGCCCGTTCAGACATCTATATATATAATATATAACTCTTGAATATATATTTAAAACAGTAGACAATTTTAGTTATTAATTCACAATAATGTATTTTTATAAACCTGACACATTTTTTTATTAATTTTTCTATTCCATCTCATCAATCCCATATTTTGTACCAACTCTCATTTTTGTAACTTTCATAATATTTATAGTAATGTAATGAATGATTAATAATAGTATTTAGAAATATTGCATATATAAGAAAATATATTAATATGTAATGATTGCATATCTATAACGCTCACATAGTTTATTATGTGACTCATATAACAATGAAATACAACCTCCGTTTTAATTTAGTTGTCATTTTAGGTTTTCAATGAAAATGTTTGGTGAATATTCCAGTTTTATCTCTTTCCTGCTATTTTAAAGTTTTGACCAATGAAATATTTATAAAATATATTAATAAAGAGTAAAACAGACAATTTAGTAGTTTTTAAAATTTGTGTGAGAAAACCTCAAACGACAAGTAAAAAACCGGAGAAAATATAAATTACATTTGCCTAATTGATATAAAGATTAGTGCATTTATTATCTAATTAAATAAAAAATTATCCATATGCTCTTAACTACAATTTCTCTTATAAATATAAAGATATACATTTTACTAACCTTCATATCTCAAATCTTACATAATATTTTATTTAATTAATACTGTTTTAACTAACAATCTCCAAAATTACAAAAAAATATCCAAAAACAATGTAAACTAAATCCGTGCGTAGCACGGAGTGACTACTAGTAATATATACACTAGCATTATGGCCCCTGCTATATATGTATTTATAAACTTTTGACAGAAACTGAAATATCTTTTAGCATCAAACATCTTTTGCTATAATATAAACATATTAATAACTTGCGTTTATGTTAGATCTGGTTTTGTGTAGCATTTTGATTGAGCTTGTCTCGGAGAACAAATCATATCACATTGTTAAAATCTTTTGATCTTATACTTTTGATGTCTCTCAAGTGGTGCGGTGTTTAATATGTTCACAGGAAGCCACAGACCCGTTTGAGTACTGTGACATAGTGACAACCTCAACGCACAAGAGCTTAAGAGGTCCAAGGGCCGGTATGATCTTCTACAGGAAGGGCCAAAATCCAGCCAAGAAGGGGGAACCCGAGGGTGCTGTTTTTGACCTTGAGGAAAAAATCAACTTTGCTGTTTTCCCAGCGCTTCAAAGTGGTCCTCACAATAACAAGATTGGTGCTCTAGCTGTTGCATTGAAGCAGGCTATGGCTCCTAGCTTCAAGGTTTATGCAAAACAGGTGAAAGCCAATGCTGCATGCCTAGCAAACTACTTGATGGCCAAGGGATACTGTATTGTAACCGGTGGAACTGACAACCCCCTCATTCTCTGGGATCTTCGCCCTCTTGGATTAACCGGTCAGTGAGATAAAAAAAATCCACCATTTATTTGTTTTTATATACCGAACTGTCTCTGGTGTTTAGATATGCATCTGCTTCTGCCAGGTGACAAGCTTGAGAAGCTCTGCGATTTGTGCTACATAACATTGAACAGGAATGCAGTATTTGGAGACACTAGTATATAATATAAATTTGTAACAGGATTTACAAATTTGGCTAAAACCTCTTAACACAATTAATAGCAAAAATGATAGTTCGTTTAACTTTGTACGTAGACAAGTGTGAAAAAGGTTTCACGAAACTGAAGGGATATGATCGGTTAAGACGGACTGTTTTTTATATAAGCTGAGTTTTCTAATCTTTCCAAAATTCATGATAACTGATATGCTCAAATTTACTCTAGAGTTACTCTCTCAAATTAAGAGATCAATGCAGTACTTAGGGGTCGAATTCCACAAGGACTCAAGACTACACAATAAATTATAGAGTTTTATAATTAAGCTAAACAGATTAAATTGAATTAAAATAAAAGCAATGCAAAATATTAAATAAAAGCTGTTGTAAATTCAGAAGATCAAAAAGCTAGGCCTAGGGAATTCCTCAGGAAATTATAAATTATTAAATCAATCAATAAATTAGGATTCAAACAATTAAGAACAGATCTAGAACTCTAAACACTTTTGTAAATTAAATCAGTTCTCACTGCAAATAATATCTAAATTTAAAACCAGAAAATCCAAATCTCTTTGTAAAATTCTAGGTTAAAAATCAGCAATAAAATCAGGTTTAGATTGTTCACAAAATTATTAAATCAAATCTCTTTGCAAGAAATAATTTTGCTCATCAAAAGGTTTTATCAGGAAAATCAATTATATTCTCATATCAATTTATTTTCCTAGGGTATTAATTCTAGATGGCCAATCAAGGATTAATATGAAGAACAACCTAAGATGAAGATCTAGATAGATAAAGAATCCTAAATAAACAGATCTAATAATTCATAAAATCCCTGTGAAAAACCCTAAACCTAACAAGCAAACTACTCAGACATATTCAATGAAGAACAAAACATAATTCTGAATAATAAGCAATAGAGATTAAAAGAGTAAGAAAGGAGTTTAAGAATTCTTCTCTCAAAGCAGTTCAGATCTCTCTCTCCAATAGCTCTCAAAAATCTCACAGGGTTGCAGGAAAAATAAAACTTGATAGAATAAAACTTAAGGGTTTGGAAAACCTAAAAACTATATATATATGTCCTAAAACACGTCAGGGACTAGTCTTGCAAATATGGAAAACTTCGGGCAACTTTGTAAAACTTCCAAATTTGGCTCTCTCGTCGGTTTGGACTGGGTGTCGATCGATGCTAAGGCAGTGTCGATCGACACCATCTCCTCTGATCGATTCCAAGTTGATTTCTTGCGGATTATTGCTCCAAACTGATCCAAATTGCTCCACTTTGCTCCTTCCATGCTAAAAACCTGTAAAGACTCAAAAACAATCTAGAAACAAATGAAAAGACACTAAAAGACTCTTTATATCATGGTTAAAAACCACAAAAACCATGATATATCAACTCCCCCAGACTTAGCCTTTGCTTGCCCTCAAGCAAAACATAAGCTTAGACATGTGAAAGAGGTTTGAAAACAGGGAACTCACTCAACTGCATGATGATTCTTATTCGCACTCTTCATTTACCTGACTCAAGAACTTACTTCTTATACTCAACCATGATAAGCATCAACATTCCTTACTCAAATCCCACAATCCTTTGGAATCTCTGAAATCTCCATTGTCATCTCATTAGTCAATATTAAAGCACAAATAAGGTGAATTCTTAACCTGGGTGTATTGATCAGTGGCATATGGACTCTCTTCAGGCCAAGACATTCTTCTTACATCTCCTTTCCTCTCCCTTTTCTCACTTCCATTATTTTTTCTTCTTTCTATTTTTTTTTCTTATTCAAAGGTGTAAGCGAATACCGGGGTCATCGGTAATTTACCTACCCCTCGCTTCCAAGCTTTGTGTGATCATTTGACTCAAGAGTAGAATAATGAGGTCACTGGTAATTTACCTACCTCTCTAAACTGATCAAAATCATCTCATCTTTTATTCTTTTTCTTTTTTTTTTCTGATCTTTCTTTTTAAAGTACTGAAGGGAAGATAGAGGAAAGACATACTTTGAAAATTGCACTGTCTTGTATGGCCCGAAGAAGAAGTCTAGTCCACTGATTTCCAACCCCAAAGTAAGAGATTAAGTCCGGTTAAAATCCTGATAAAAGTTGAGACAACGTTAGATCAATCAGATATCCATTGAATAAGGGCTTTCAGGATTGTTGATAAGGCTCATAGTCTTTCTAAGCTTCAGTTCTGAGATCAAGCATAAACAAATAATCATTAGAGTGTTAGCCAAATAAGAGAAATCATTAGTCAAGATCATAATTCCCAAAGACAAAAAGAAAAATTTTGAAAATTTTGACTCAAACTTTATGGTTTTGACTGACACAACTGAAACTCAAAAACCGAAAACATAGTTAGTAACTAACCTCCCCCAGACTTAAACAACACTGTCCCCAGTGTTATCAAGTAAGAGGAAAGCAAAAATAAAAATAAACAAAAATCAAAATCAAAAGAAAAATAAAAACCTACCAGTGGGTTGCCTCCCACTAAGCGCTTGTTTTCAGTCATTAGCTTGATTGTGGTGGAGTTCAGGCATCCGTAGGAGCAAAACATGGCATTGAAGTCCTCTTCATCCAAGGTGGTGTATAAGCTTTAGGTGCATGAGGTCTTCCAAGAATGTGAGGAACAGGACCATGGCGGAACTTAGGTATGGGAGGGTATCTCTTATGTCCTGCAAAATCATCAACAGAAGAAACAAGCACTCTACAATAATCTCGTGGCTTGGTTAACTGCAAAACAGTTTTTCTCTCTTTGAAATTCTTGTTGATGATAGGAGGAGGATTAGGTGCAGAAGAGGTGTACCTTTGCCTTACATGAGGACTCTGGAGGGTGGAATGGGAGACTTTCTGTTTGGGAACAGGTTTCTGTCTTGGAGCTTCAACTTTGGACAAGCTTTGTCTCGGATGTGGAGGGGAGTCGATCGATGCCTCCTTGTTGGTGTCGATCGACACTGAGCCTGATGCTCGTGTTGCAGAAACTTTTTCAACAGAGAAAATCTGTCCATCAATAGTAGGAGCTCTCCTCAGTTTATCCATCTCAAAATGCATACTCAATCCATCCACATTCAGTGTTATGTGTCCCTTCTGCACATCTATGATGACACCAGCTGTAGCCAAGAAAGATCTTCCTAATATGAGAGGATCTTTAGGCTCTTGATCATACTTCAGCACCACAAAGTCAGTAGGAATCATGAAGTTGCCAACCTTAACTGGAATATCCTCTAAAACACCTTCAGGAATTCTTCGGGAGCGATCAGCTAGGATTAGAGAAATCTGAGTTTGCTTGAATTCTGTCATCCCAAGTCTCACAGCAACAGAATGTGGCATCAAGTTGATGGTAGAGCCAAGGTCACAAAGTGAGTGAGAGAACCTTCCTGCTAAGATTGAGCAATCAAGTACAAAGCTTCTAGGATCTGGTAACTTCTTAGCAGTCCTACATTGAATGATTTCACTCACTTCCTTAGAGACAACCACTTCCTGCTTTCTCTCCTTCTTCCTCTGAACAGGCTGGTTCAACAAAATTGCACTGACATCTTTTGTAAGAAGTGCTCCTTCTTCAGGGCTCAAACCATTGGATACCATTCTCTTCACATACCGCTTAAGAGGTGGTCAAAGCTTTACTGCATCTATTAAAGGCATCTCAATCATCACCTTGTCCATCATTGCTTTGCATCTAGCTTCCTCCATCTCTTGCTTAGACTTTCTAGGCTTGGGAAAAGGAACCTTAGGCTTGTAGACCCTTTCAGCAGCTGGAACCTGAGATTTTGCAGTTTCTGGGTTCGTCTGAGAGGAGTGTCGACCGACACCCAGGTGGTGTCGATCAACACCATCATCTGAAACCGAGAGATTGGTCGATTTCTCTTCTTTTTCTGCAGAAGCAATTTCACCATCATCGTCATCTCTCACTGATATGGCATTGCAAGCATGTCTGGGGTTTGACTCAGTTCTTGCTGGAAGAACACTCTCTTGTCGTTTAACAGACCCAGCAGTCTGTGCAACTTGAATCTCCAGCTTCTTAACATGAACATTCAATGCTTCTATCTTCCCATTCAGCTCAGTGTAGACATTGTCAATCTTTCCATTGAATGTCACTGTCAATTGCTCCTGTCCTTGCAAAAGCTGCTCAAGCATGGTTTCCATTCTACTCTCTGAAGAATTCTTAGGAGGTGGAGACTGATAAGATGAATTCCCATAGGTTCTTGTATAGCCATTGTTATGTTGCTGCTTCTGGTCACCATTGTAAGGTCTGTTTCCTTGCTGATTACCGAATCTCTGTCCCTGATACCCAGCTCCATACACATAGTTGACATTCTCCTCTGAATTCTCTGGCTCTGGCTCAAATGTCTCAACTTCAGCAGCAAATTGGACTGACTTCTTTCCCACAAGAAGATTGTGCACTGAATCAAGCTTAGCATTAACAGAAGCTAGCTGATTTGAATCATATCCTCCATGTAATCTCTTCCTTTCAGCATCTGCTCTCTTAGTGCTATTGCTAGAAGCCAAATTCTCAATCAAAACTTCAGCATCTTCTGGAAATCTTGTTTTGAAATTCCCATGACTTGCAGCATCCAAAGCTAACTGATACTTCCAGTCACACCCTCTGAAAAAGATACTTAGCAATTGTAGCCTTGAAAAACCATGGTGTGGACAGTCCCTTTGGTAAGCCTTGAATCTCACCCAAGCTGCCTTGAAAGCTTCATCTGGTCTTTGCTTGAAAGTGGATAGCTTGACTCTCAACTCATCTGACATTGCATCATCATAGAAATGGTTGAGGAAAGCCACTTTGACTTGTTGCCAAGATGTCAAAGATCCAGCTCGCAACTGCTTCAACCACTGAGATGCCTCTCCTGCAAGTGAGTATGGGAAGAGCTTGCAGAATATGAAGTCCTCAGTCACCCCATTAGCCTTGATACTGGTCACAAGATCCTCAAAATGCTCAATATGGTCCAGAGGCTTCTCATTGGGCAAAGCAGAGAAAGGTCTCTGCCCAAGTAGTTGAAAGTACGCAGGTTTCAACTCAAACTCGTTCCTCTGGAATGGAGGAGGAACAATAGCAGACCGGTTCTCATACACCAGATCAGCCCGGTTGTAGTCAGCAATGGTCCTGATCAAGTCCTGGTTTTGCTCCTGTCGTCGAACTGGGTTCTGTACGTGGTTGGCAGCTCCACGCACGTCTGCAGGTGGGTGTCGATCGATGCCACCTGGTTGGTGTCGATCGACACCAAGATCCGGAACATCAACGACACCAGCTTGCTGGTTCACAACAGCCTGCTTGTTGACAACAGGTTCAGGAATCACGTTTCCTTCTGCATCAAGCTTTTGGCCCTGCTCATTGCGCAAGTGGCCCTCTTGATCCCTCAAAACACCAGCTTCATCACGCATCAGAATGATCNAAGAATATCAAAAAGCTAGGCCTAGGGAATTCCTCAGGAAATTATAAATTATTAAATCAATCAATAAATTAGGATTCAAACAATTAAGAACAGATCTAGAACTCTAAACACTTTTGTAAATTAAATCAGTTCTCACTGCAAATAATATCTAAATTTAAAACCAGAAAATCCAAATCTCTTTGTAAAATTCTAGGTTAAAAATCAGCAATAAAATCAGGTTTAGATTGTTCACAAAATTATTAAATCAAATCTCTTTGCAAGAAATAATTTTGCTCATCAAAAGGTTTTATCAGGAAAATCAATTATATTCTCATATCAATTTATTTTCCTAAAGTATTAATTCTAG
>NC_025696.1:20731335-20735585 GCF_000633955.1 Camelina sativa
ATCCAAATTGCTCCACTTTGCTCCTTCCATGCTAAAAACCTGTAAAGACTCAAAAACAATCTAGAAACAAATGAAAAAACACTAAAAGACTCCTTATATCATGGTTAAAAACCACAAAAACCATGATATATCAATAACCATGGATATTCGATAGGAGTCTGGCTCTATAAAAAACTAGCCAAAACTTAATATATATATATATATATATATATATATATATATATTATAAATTACAGAATATACCTAAATGTTATTATTACATTTTATATCAACGGCTGAATTTGGAAACTCTTCTTTCAATTCCACATATGGCATGCTTTTATTCTAATATTTCAATTGATAGGTTTCATATATAATTTCGATTAACAGTTATCCTAATAAATTTTATTTAAGCTTTTTTAAAAATCAACACGGAAAGCTCAATTTCAACATAAGCAAAAAAAGAAAGAAAAAAAAGACAGAAACACAAAAAGAATGTAAATGAAAAAGAAAAAAAAAACAAAGCAAAAGCAAAAGAGAGTGAGTGGTAAGGCTCCACACTCAAACTCTTCACTCTCACTCCTTTCTTTCATTCTCTCTTACCACTTCCCAATGGCTCTCTATCTCCAAACTCTCTCCTTCCTCCTCCTTCTTCTCTTACGTTCATCCGCTGCCATGTGGTGCGTTGCTCGGTTCGATGTTACAAGCCAGGCGCTTCAGGCGGCTTTAGACTATGCATGCGCTGCTGGAGCTGACTGCGCTCCAATCCAACCCAGTGGTCTATGTTTCCTCCCTAACACTGTCCAGGCTCACGCATCTTACGCTTTCAACAGCTACTTTCAACGTGCAGCCATGGCTCCTGGTTCATGCAACTTCGCTGGCACATCCACAATCGCCAAAACCGATCCTAGTATGTATTTCACAAAGGCTTAACTCAGTTTAAGGTGTTATAGTAGTTTATGGTATTTCTCGTTCGACAGTTTTTTTTTTTTTTTTGAATTTTTGCATTATTTATGTTTCATACATGCATTTTCAGGTTTGGTTTAGTAACAATAAAAAATTTGTGTATATGATTTTGTTTTGTGGGTTTTAGCTCGCTCTAACTTGGTTTACTATTGTGGTGTAGGTTATGGATCATGCGTGTATCCAAATTCTGTGCGGTACGTAATTTTAATGCGATGTGTTTATTTTTGCATATTAAATACTCGTAGGCAATAATAGTTTTAATTTTTTTCTTCTAATACACATGATTTTCAACCGATTTGGATATATTTCACTATAATTTTGGCTGATAATTTAATCGTCTTCTGTTTTTTTTTTTTATAAAGTAACTCCACCTCACGATTTTTTCATTCATTTGACTGAGATCGTGATGCTATTCATGCGTCGTACGTACTAATTTGCATGACTTTTTATGCAAATCCCATTCGATGTTTCTGGACCGTTGAACTTTATGAGTAGATCAATCAACGGTAGAGATCCCTGTTTGCTTTATCTTTAGTTATATATTCTGTTTATGTTCGTTTGGTCAGAATGGTTTAAGTTTCTAATAACTTAGGGAAAAGAAAAAAAAGGGGGAAAGAAAAAGGAAAAAAGCGTGTTGCAGTGTTTTTACTTTAGAGATTTCGTGAAGAACAAGTTTATACAAGTTGAAGTTGTTGCATTTACTCATTTTTAAAAGATTCTCTTAATTCTCAGGAAAAGAAATATGTTTTAATCCTTTTTCCAAAAACATTACTTTATAGATTTATTTCAAATGTTGTATATTGTTTTTGTTAAAAAAAAAAACAAAAGAGTTTTCTATCGTAAGAAAAAGATTAATTATTACCTTCGTTATTATAATTAAGCTAGAAATTAATGCATTACTATTCACTCATATAATCATTTTAAAATTTGGAAAGTGAATAGTAATGCATTAGTTTCTTAATTAACTGAACAAGACAATTATATTCTTCGGTGAATTATTTTCGGTTCGGTCATGGCAGTAACGCTGGAGGGTCAGCTTCGACTACCACGGTGGGAGGAACACCTAAAACAACCACCGGAAACAGTCCAATGACGACACTGAGGCCACCGTCTAGCACCACGACATCACCGTTTGGAATAGGTGGCGGTGGACTTAATCCAGAGGGAACCACTACGACTAACACCGATGAATCTGGAGCTTATGTAATAATAAACAAGAATACTGTCTCTATAGCTTTATTGGTTGCCTTACTTTTGTGTTTTATATAGGTGTTAGATTCTTGTTATAGATTACATTGTACGGCTACAACATTTTTGTTAAATGGGTTAATTAATCGGGAAGGTTTTGTTAGTGAATTGTGTGTCATCAGAGTCTCCATCTCTGTAATACTAGATATAAAAGAAATAGTAAAAAAAGAAAGCAGATTGCAAATTTTTGTTTTCTTTGTTTTAAACACATATTATATTGGCACATTTGGGTTTCATTTGCAAGAAAAAAAATTGTCATTTATGAGGAGAAATGAGCTATGCCACTTTTTAAATAACTCAAATTAGTGATGAGGGATTTGCTAAAGTATATTTAGCATGAATTATAGTTATTAGCCAATATAATTCACCAAAACACACACACACACACATATATATATATATATATATATATATATATATATATATATCTTATTATATAAAGTTTGATGTCAAAATTACTCATTAACAAGATCGTGACATGTGCAAATTGTATCATTCAGATGTTGACATATGTCAATTTTAAATTTATTAAAATTATAAAAAATAAAAATGTAAAAATTCAAAACCTACCATAAAAAAGTTTTATATAAAAGTAAAATAGAGAAAAGAAAACCTAATTTTGTTTAAAATATTTAAACAGTTTTAAAATTTAGAAAAAATCATTATACGGAAATTATATATATATATTTATCATAAAATTCAAAATTATAATATTGTTTACTAATTTTAATTTTAAGTTGCTAATTTTACAAGAAAAAATATTACTTTTTATATAAGAAAAAAATGATTGTGAAAATTATACAACTAATTATTGTTTCTAAAAAAAATGTAAATACTCACCTTTACACAAAAAAAAGTATTGTTGAAAAAAAACATAAAAAAAAAATAGATTGTCTCATATTTTTTTCATTAATCAAAAAATTTATTCAAAAAGACTGCTATTGTAATATATAAGAGAGGAGTATGTAAGATTAACATATGCGTTTTTGTAACTACACAAATGTTAAAGTAAATAGACATATAATATTAATGTGTTCATAAAGACAATTTGTTGGTAGTAGTAAAGACTAAAGAATATATTTTAACAGTAAAGTATATTTGTGTGTACAAATACACTTTTAGTGGTGATGTAGATAGTAGATTTATAAATGGATATACATTAGTGTATTATAGCAAAAAAAAAAACAACTATTTTCTATAATTAAAAGTTTATCTCTTTGCTTTTATATATTGTTTTTACTTACGAAAAAAATTAAATATATATTATTTGTTAAATTTAATTTTATTTAAATAACTTTGAACTCATCTACATCTATTTTCTAGAACTAAAAGAGTATCTATTTACTGGTTTTTTCAATCAAACAATTAAAAGGAATTTTCTCGGTTAGTTGCCCAAACCGGAGGGAAAGGATTTACAAAAGAAACTTCAGAGATAAGAGAACACGAAGCACGGGCAAGACAATTCGCCTTCCTATTTGATGCACGCGGGATCCAAGAGATGGAGAATAGTGAGAAAAACTCCAGAGAGTTAAACTCATCGAGCAAGTTAGAGAATGACAGCCAATATTCAGAAGACTGCACTATAGTGAGTAACTCAACACAATCAGTCTCAAAACGTTGACAAGCGATCCCTTCAACACGTATCTGCTCAATGGCCCACAACAACGTTTTTAACTCCGAATGCAGGGGGAGAGGCTCTGATTTAGACACTTGGCCCCCAACAACAAGGTTCGCTCCTCACCAACGCAACACCACCACCCCAATCATGAATGCACATTGGTTGCTTTCCAAGAACCATCAATCTGACAATGAGGTGAAGAAAACTGGACATTTGAATACGAAGATGGAGCTGACATGACTGCCGTAAAAGAGAGCGCCTACTCCCAGGCTAAATTATCGCCCAAAGTCTGAGTAATTATATCATTCGCCTCTATCTTTGAACCTTGATTCTTTTTTTATGGCCTTCCAGATTGCCCATAAAATCCATGGTAATTGAAGAAGTTGATCAATATCACCCTGTTGAGAGGCGTTCCTCCAGAAAACAAAATCCAAATTCG
>NC_025696.1:20735771-20771653 GCF_000633955.1 Camelina sativa
AACCTTGATTCTTTTTTTATACCCTTCCAGATTGCCCATAAAATCCATGGTAATTGAAGAAGTTGATCAATATCACCCTGTTGAGAGGCGTTCCTCCAGAAAACAAAATCCAAATTCGAGTACACTGACTCATATGATAAACCCTCTGACAAGACCGGAGTCAGAAATAAATCCCAAACTTCACACGAACGAGGAAATTCAAAATAAAAACGTGATTAATAGTTTCAACCGTAGAGTCGCATCTTTTACATCAAATATCACAATTGGACACTTCTGTGTATCTATTTACTTACTAAAAATATTTACTTTATATTCTTTGATAAATTTAATTTTATTTTAAAAATTATAAACCCGCACATCGGGCGGATCCTAATCTAGTATATATATATTAAAACTTGTCAAAATTGTTCTTAAATATAGGGAACCTAGTTGATACGCTATATCACAGGGGGATTGCTGGTTCAAAAGTATGGAAAACTTTATGTTATGAGGTTTGTTCTTCCTTAAATTTTGGTTACGTTACCAATAAACAAATATATAATTTTTCAATGAAATTCATACTTTCACCTAAGATGTAAATTTCTCATAAAAAGTAGATAATGATTTTCACTTTTCATATAAAATTAATTTTCATCAATCTGCACAATGTTGTACTTATCGACAAATTTTAGTTTATGAACGAAAAAATCAGTGTCCAACTTGGAAATATTAGCCTTATATCTTATTTTCATGAGTAGAAGTAATTAAAAAGTGTATATTGATCTAAAAAAAGTTGATCTAAAAAATGTTGATCTCTAAGCATAATTTACATAATTGATGTTTAATTTAATCAAACCACAATGGTTTTTATAAAAATGTATAGCTTTTTTTTAAGTGAAAATATACCAGTTTGACACAAATTTGACAATTAATTGCTAGATTAACACTCCATCATATCCAATAACTAGAATGACACAAATTTTAGGTAAAAAGACTAAAATCCAAAAAAAAAAATTAAAAATTGCTTTTTTTGTAGAAAAACGAAAAACAAAAAACAATAATAGTATTTGATATTTTGATTTAAAAATATGATTAATGAAAAATAAAAAATGTTTTAAAATATGATGTTTATATTTTTAATATAATTTGTAAAAATAAAATATGATTTAAAATATAATTTATAAAAATAATATTCAAAAATTTATTTATAAAAATATTATGTATAAAGATATGATTTTAAAAATATGAAGTTTAAGATGATATAGTTTAAATAAGTTTTATAAAAAATATAATGTATAAAATTATAACTAAAAATAATGTATACAAAAATATTAAAAGAAGATTATGAAAATATAATATAAAATATATAAAAATAGGATTTTAAAATATGATGTCAATTTTTTAATATGATTTAGGAAAATAAAAATGTATAAAATATGCTTTAAATATATGAGTTTAAAAATATCATTCATAATATGATTTATAAAAAATATAATTAATAAAAAGATGACTGAAAAAAATATAACTTAAAAAAAATATGTTGTCACTATATTTACATTTTACATCTAATAAATATGTTATCAAACACCAAATTTTTAGAAGCAAACAAAAAAACTGTCATAACTTAAATAAATCTGTCATAACATATGGTATTCACATAGGTCATTTTAGCAATTTTTTAAAAATGTTATAAATCTGTTATCAAACGACATATTTTGGTTTAATTTAAAAATCTATCGTAACTTAAAACAAATTTGTTATCACTAGAGGTCAACCTAGTAATTATTTATCTGTGACAAAATCTGTCATGTTACGACAGATTTTTAATCAAGAAAATAAATCTGAAATAACTGTCGAAAATAAATCTGCCAGACATTATATCAAATCTGTCATATATTGTGAAAGTTTGTGGTGTTTTTATAAATAAGTCTGTCGTAAAAAATAAATCTGTCATCAATTATAAACCTGTCATAACTGTAATTAAAAAATATGTCGTCCAAAATAAGTCTGTCATAAAAAATCTGTCATACAAAAATAAACCGGTTGTTCAAAAACCAATCTGTCATACACAAATTAATCTGTCACAACTAGTCCGGTAGATTTTTGAAAATATTTTGATTTTTTTTTAAAAATTCTGGGAGGATAAATTTGACTTTATTTTTTTTCCTAACAAAATAAAAAAAGGTATTTTAGGCAAAAAAATAACTTATCTAACCCTTACATTTTATGAATTACTTTAGTGATTAACCTCCTAATTTGGGTCAATCTAGTTTTTCTCCTTTTTTTTAATCAACAAATATGTTTTTGGATCTCATCTTTTTGCATTCTAATATCAAATTCTGAATTCAAAGTTTCACCACTAAACCATGGCTAGTCTCTACCAATCGGAACATTAATATAATATGACTATACACTAAATTAGAGAGAAAATTCATAATAAACACTTAATATCTTTACAAGATAACAATATAAACTTATTATCTTTAAAAATTTAATTTTTGTGGCTGCATCTAAAATGTATGTCTTAAGAGTTTCCATCATCCATGAAATGATATTTATGAAATAGTCAAATGTCACACAAAACTAAAAAAAAAATATTATAACTATTCAGGTAGGTAATCTATGCTCTGAAAGTTTTTCTCCAAATCCTTAATTTAACGCTTATCACATATCTAATTAATATTATAAATAAAAATTAAAGAGCAACCGTCATTACTAAACATACAAAATATGTACACAAGTTTTATCATGATCATCCATATAAGAAAAATTAATTACTTACGACAGAATAAATATTTTACAAAGTCTTGTAAATATAATATAAAATTGATGTTTAATGTTTTTTTTTGATACGAGTGTGTAATATCAATATGGGACGTAAAAATCGTCATGAACATCATTAGTCTAATAAGACGTATAATAAACATAATAATATAAGTTAGTTTGTAACTATATGCAATAGATTTGTAACGGAAACAAACTCTTTTGAGAAAATTTTAAATGTTTTATCGTTCACAAAAAGAAAAATTTCTTTCTTTCATTGAAATTCTTGCATAAATACAAATAAAATCTAATATTTTTTCAATCTAGGGCCTTGGGTAATAAAAATAGTAATAGTTCATATATAAATTTCAACTTATTTAACGAATATCTTTATTTAATTTTTTCTTATTATCGTTAAATTTTATCAAAGGTTAATCATCTTTGGTTTAGCTAATTCTTTATTGTCATAAGTAATATTTTTCAAAAGTGATTTTTTATTTTATGATTTTAGTCTATTTTAATGATTGGGAATGTAATTCTCTATGCATCCTAATTATATTGTAGACTCCAAATCCTCTCAGGCTTTGTTCTAAAGTGGTATCAGAGGTCGAACAAAACAATACCAAAACTACAAAAATTAGCCTTTTCAATTATCTTCATGAAAAAATATCATTATTATTAGCCACAAACAATTAAGAATACTCCCTGAAAAAATTAAAAGAAAAAAGGATTTGTAAAAAGAATGTTCAAAGTGGCCAATCGCTTGTAAACGTATTTGGAAGAGGAGTCAAATACACCGATAAAATTACACCAATGTAAACCTTTAATCTAAATTATCTAATAGTGTAGAATGTCTGATGGAAAAAAAAAATATATATATATAAAAAACGGTGTCGTATAACTATCCGCTAACAATACACGTGGCACATCTAGAGTCAAACCCCAACCGCACAGACAAAACTCAAATTCCAATCCTATCTATCTCCATCACCAAAAACCAGTCTTCTTTGCTTCGATTTCCGAGTAAAAATTCGGACAAAAGTCTCAATATTTTTTTCTGGGTTTCTTGTTTTTCAACAGATTTAGCTTAAGAAATGATTCACTAAACTCCTCTGCTTCCGTGGATTCAGACTAAAAAGATCATGAAGGTCACAAGCTTGAGCAAGAATGCTAACTCCGCAGCAGCTATAGCTGTATCTTCAATAAGAAAACTCCCATTCCTCTCTGTGTCTGAATCTTTGCCTTGTCCGAAGAGTTCGACTAAACCCACGTTTCTTCCTTGTAAGTTACTCCTCCTCCTATGAATTTTTAAAAGCCCACGACTTTGCTAGCCAAGTTTCGATATTTTTGATTTCATGGATTCACCAGAGAAACTTATGTTTCTTAGTACTCACATGTAAAAAATTAGCTTAAGATTCCTTATTACTTGTACTAACTAGTTTTGTAGTGAGATGTAGACGGAGACCAAAGTTGGATTTACTCTGGGGGAAATTTAGAGTTGGTGCATCAAACGCTGGAGTTGGATCCGGGAGCTATAGTGGTGGTGAGGAGGATGGATCTCAAAGTAGTTCTCTTGATCAATCTCCTGCCAGTTCATCAGAAAGGTAACTAGCTCATATATTTTTTCAGTTAATGAAGTCTAGCAGTATAGTTGAAATTGTGTTCAAGTGTGAAAAGTATCGAGATGGATCCGTATTGGTGTGGTCTTGGATATATAAGTTTGTCAACATTTGTTGGTATTTTATAGTTTATCATCTCTTTAACTCTTGTTTGCTGCATCAGCAAGAAACGTTGACATAAAAGAGTAGGAACTTAATATAGATCAGGTGATTATATGTGTCTGTAAGAAAGCAACCTCAGTCTTGGTAAAAGAATTGCCTCTAGTCTCTGTGAATATTGCAATACTAAGTTTATTTGTGTAATAAGGGTAGTTGAAGCTTATGTGATTCTACTTCTCTATTGGAATGCATATGTGATCCTTGTATCTTCATTGAATCGTGCAGCTTAAAACCTCAGGGGCCATTCCCTTATTCTTTGTCAATAGCACTTGTACTACTAAGTTGCGGTTTGGTATTTTCTCTTATCACTTTTGTGAAAGGAGGACCATCCTCAGTTCTTGCAGCAGTAGCAAAGTCAGGCTTCACAGCAGCCTTCTCACTGATATTTGTTTCCGAGATTGGAGACAAGGTATCTATCTCTCTGTGTCTGCTTTTTTGAGTCACTTCGCCTTGAGATTACTTTTATTTAAAGTGAATGTTTGTAGTTGTACTGTTTATTTCTTCTACGGATGCTCATAAGTATCGTACCCTCACTTAACTTAGCCTGTGATCTCACATATGTCGTTTTTTGGTTGGCCAGACATTTTTTATTGCGGCGTTGTTGGCCATGCAGTATGAGAAAACACTGGTACGTTTTCTGCTAATATATCAATCTCTCACTCTCTTTGATTTTTTTGTTCTAATCTATTCGGTGTGAATGCTGATGTTATTGACCTTAAATTTCTTGACAAGGTCCTTTTAGGTTCAATGGGAGCTTTATCTTTGATGACTATCTTATCGGTTGTTATTGGGAAGATATTTAAATCCGTGCCTGCTCAGTTTCAGACAAGTAGGTTACCTTAAGCTTCTGTATCTTGAAGCTGTCACTTCGCTCATACAAACAAACCATTTGTGTGATAAATAGATGATGAGATGCTTCTCTCTCCTTGAACAGCACTACCGATAGGAGAATATGCTGCAATTGCGCTTCTCATGTTCTTTGGATTGAAATCTATTAAGGACGCATGGGATCTTCCACCTGCGGAAGTCAAGAATGGTGAGGAAACCGGTATCGAACTTGGTGAATATTCTGAAGCTGAGGAACTCGTTAAAGAAAAGGCGTCCAAGAAGCTCACAAACCCACTTGAGATCCTGTGGAAATCATTCAGCCTCGTGTTCTTTGCAGTAAGAAAGAAGAACTCGTTTGCATTTTGTCAAGAAGCTTTGATTGAACCATCTACATTATGATAATTGGTGCTTGTTTGAACTAATCAGGAATGGGGAGATCGGTCAATGCTTGCAACTGTTGCGCTTGGTGCTGCACAGGTTTGATTTGTACCATCCCACAAACACCAAATGGGTTAGTTCACTAATCCCTAAACCTAACTTCTCTGTTTTATTTATGTGTAACAGTCTCCATGGGGAGTTGCAAGCGGAGCTATTGCTGGACACTTAGTGGCAACATTGCTTGCAATCATAGGCGGCGCGTTCCTTGCCAACTATATCTCTGAGAAACTGGTACGAGCAAATTCTTACACAAGTCCATTCACAGAAACAGAATTGCTCACAAACTGATGAAATATTGGTGGCTTCTTTTGTTGCAGGTGGGCTATGTGGGTGGAGCTCTCTTCTTAGTCTTTGCTGCTGCCACATTCTTTGGAGTGTTCTGAGCTACGTTTGTTCCGACAATATTCATATTCTTACTTCTTTTGTCGGAATCGAAGCTGGAGAGTAATAAACGAAACCAGACCCTTGTAACAATAGTTGTTTGGAATAATAACAAGAAGGAAACATTTCAAACACATTCATTCATTCACAAGTTTTAAAAACAATTCTCAGTATTTTAGATGGACGATGATCCTCAACAGCATCTCTGCTCCATCAACAAAGTGTTGCCCTGCAGGAATCAACGGCCTAACCTCTGCGAACCCGCAAGCGTTTTTAAACCTACCGGTTCCTCCAGTCACAGACAGATGTGACATGGTGCTTCCAATCCTATAAATTCCATAGAAATTGAGATTATCATTGTACTCTCCACCTTCAAGCATAACTGTGAAAGCCATCATCTGTGTGCTTCCATCGGCTGAGCTGGCAACATAAACCCCTTGAGCCTTACCAAGTGGCTGTGACCCCAAGTCAGGACCGGATGTGATTATGTCGTCAATCACCGTGATCGTTCCGAATCCAAGACTAAGACCATCAGGACCCAACTGTGTCTGAATCCCATTTAGATTCTGACCAGAAAACGCTGTTCCAGACAAACCGGTACCTAAAGGTATGCCGTTTATACCGTTAACCGTTGGCAAAGCGCCGTTTGCATTTGGTATGGCTACACTGTTTTCGGGTGGAACGAAACCGATAGGCTTAGCGAATGGTACTTGGCCGTTGTAGATATTTCCAAGCAAACCAGTAATGGGTCTTGCTGTAGGACTGCTTCCGCCAAGTATGTCGTGCATGTACAACTCGAAAATCGGGTCTTCTGGTGCAGGATTGAGTGCAGTTGTTGCAGTAAAAAGAGCAACTATGAGAAAGATTGATTTTGAAAGTGAGACTGGTGATTGTTTCGTCATTTTGGAGGATGTTTGTTTTCAATGATTCTTGGTTTTGTTTTTCAGGAAATATTTGAATGGTTTTGAGATTTGATCAATTGGTCTATAAATACGGAGGAAAGTGATTAGTGAAGTTGTTGCATTTTTTAGGATTGTGAAGTTGTTAAATGGGGAGGTTATTATAGCCGTGTGTTGACTTTGTGTTTTTTTTTTTTTTGGGGGACTTCGGATTTGGGTGGTTTAGGTTGTGAGTTGTGTGACATATACCAAGAAAAGTCAACTCTCTTGTTTCGTAGAGTACATTACTAATTAAAACCAAGAATGTAGCATCGCCAAAAAAAAACACAAAAAAAAAAAAACAAGAAGGTAAAATTGATGAAAGTATAAAATGATACATTTGTATATTTTAATAATTCAAAATGGTGTTATTTTTATTTGGTCAAATTCAAAATTGTGTTCTTAAATTTTTTTTTATATACTCAAATGTATTTGGAAATTTAAATATTTAAACCACTACAATATCAAACTGAATTATATTTTAACTTTTTTCAATTATCACCACTTGGAAAGTGTCATAGAATCATGAGAAAAAATGTGATTTCGCTCATGTTCCATGTATCATTGTTACGGTGACAAGCGTACGCAGCAGCGAAGAGATTTTTAGTCCTACATATTGAAGGACAATAACTTTATAAATGACTAATGATCACAAAGAAGATCGATCAAGAAGCATTTTCAACAGTAAATGCAAATAAAAGAACATGTTGAAAAGATGAGTTACAACATTTAATACATATAAATGCATATCACATACAGTATTAATCTTCAATTACAATTTTTTTTTTTCTTACTTTTGATTCTAGACCGGTCCAAATCACTAAGTTCTTCTTCGTTCTACTTCACGGTCTCCTGCTGATTCACTAATCACTAGTATCAATAGGACCTATGTGGTGTACCACACGCGTTAAATCATAGTATATATTGAAGAAAAAATTGTCTTATGGGTTAAATCTTACTATCTTAGTATATATAATGAAAAACAAAGACATCTTTTTATCTAAAATCTATATTCAATGTATAAATATTAAATGTTTGATACAAATAATCAATGTTATTGCTGTAAAAAGTGTATAACATCGCATACTATACAATAACTAATAGCCTAACCACAGTTTCCATTTTAACAACAAAATTGTACATAAATGTAAAGATCGGTTTCTACATTATAACCATCTTTTTCATATATAAAACTTAGCAATACAAAAAAAAATCTCGTTATGTAACACGAATATCATCTTGTACGACTTGTAAATTGTAATATCAAACTTTATTTACCAAAGACAAATAGACTTACAACATATAATCATTATACAACAACAACTTTTCACTAACCAATAATCAAATAAAATATGGTAACACAGGAATACTCTGTTCATTCCTAAAGAAATTACCACTATCAACTCGAGTCTTAATCTTCACCAGCCTCTCAAAATTACCACCGAAATAGCTCTCACCGTAACGTTTACCTTCAAAATAGCTACTTATTTTTTCATAGTGTGAATTAATCCCCAAATCAAGATCACGGTAATTAGGAAATGTCTGTCTCGGATTCTTGGATACAAACGGTGTCATGAATTGGTACAACTCCCTCGTCAAATCCATGTACCGGGTGGTTAGTGTACCTTCACTCCAATCCGAACCGTACTGAATTTTCCAGAGGTTCCCGGCTCTATGTGGAAACGGAGTCGCCGTCGAAGGAATCTTTTCCATCACGCCACCGTATGGAGTGAAAGTCATAGTTGGGATTTCGAGCTCCATCATTTTCTTCCAAATTGATTCTAAACCGGTTCTTGAAATCGGTTCACGGACGTAATCTGATTTCCTCTTGAGGTAGGTCACAGTTTGGTTCCTTTGGAGTAGAAGTTTCTCAGAAGAACCCACTTGGATATCTGCCCAGAATAGCACAGATTGGATCCAGCTCGTTTCTGTACAGTCAGATCGGATTAGACCCAATTCTGGGAATCTCCGGTTTAATATCGACAGAAGCGTTGTTGTGTCTCCAAGAAACATAGCTTTGAATGTTGCCCTGACGGTCTTTTGTGTGGAAACAGTGCCGTTTACGAATACGACTTCGATAATTGTTCTTAGAAAAAGCTCGTCCGGTAGCTCCGGTGCGACATGCTGCCACCGGTGAACGATCTCGGTTGCGTTTTGCTCTAACGTCCGGGAGATACTAAAAACCGTGACATTTTCAGGGACTTCGACTAGGCTTATTTTGTACGCTAAAACTACGCCGTAGCTACCTCCTCCTCCGTTTATTGCCCAGAAGTGATCTTCTCCCATTAATTTTCTATTCAATTTTTTTCCTGAAATTTTCAAATATACAGCGGAATGAGAGATAAATTATTAATTATCTAAATATTCAGGTATATAAAAGTAATAACAATATAGCTAGAGTAATCTGATATATCAAAAACTCATTACATGAAGTCATGCATGAAGAAAATAATTTGTTTTTCAAATGTTCTGTATGAATGTATTTGTATACTGACTTTAAATTTCCGATCTGATATCAATTAATGAAATTATTTGCCGTAAAAAAAAAAAAACTAAACTGATACTAATATCTAAATTTAATCAGCATATAAAATAATGAAGCTAGAGATATTAATTGATTATACCATTGACATCGACCATTCTTGCATCGATGGTATTATCTACTGTGAGACCGTGTTTTCTCATCATATTACTATAACCTCCACCGCTAACATGGCCACCGACACCAACCGTGGGGCAAATCCCAGCGGGATAAGCTAGAGTGCTGCTCTTTTCCCATATATGGTAATAAACCTCTCCGAGGACGGCACCAGTTTGGACCCACGCAGTTTTACTCGCCACGTCGACCTCAACCGACCGGAGATTGAACATGTCGAGGACGAAGAATGGTTCGCCAGAGTACGTAACATATGACAAGCCGTCGTAGTCGTGACCGCCGCTTCTGATTTTCATCTGAAGGTTGTGGCGTTGACCGCAAGTAACCGCGGCTTGGACGTGTGATTCATGTGTTGCGGCGATTATGAGAAAGGGTTTTGGAGTGTCGGAGGTGTTGAAGCGGAGGTTACGTATGTTGGCTTCTAATACGGAGGAGTATGAGGGTTTTCCGACGAAAAACACGGCGGGGGAGATGGGATGTTTGGGGTCGGAGTTTGAGGTTATGCATTGTGTGAAAGTCTCGGATGAGTTTGATTCCCGTGTGAAGACGACGAAAAATGAAAAAAGAATCAATAAAATACTTGGATATTTCATTTTTAGGGATTGAACGTTAAAGTAAAGAAATTAAATGATTGCGTTCATGAATGTCGTCGAGGACTTTAGGTTATTTATATACTTACGGGATTTTTTTTCTTCTAATAGTAGTTAAAATGTTATTATTGTTTATGAAACACCTAAAAACATATTTAATACGTTACGTACTCTCGCAAACCGTTCTTCGTTGATAAATTTAAAATATCTTTGTGGAATTTTCAAAATATATGGGGGTAGAAGTGAAAGTGGATCGAAACACGTAAACTTAAAATCATGATTTGTTAAATTGAGAGTGATCGTAGGACTCTTTCATTAAAATCATGAAAGCTGTGTTAGAACAATGAGAGATTTATAGCATCAAGACTATTTAATATACTTTGAAAACTATGTATACGGCAAATAGTAAAACTTTTTTTTCTTCTATGCATGAAATTAATCATACGAAAGGATGGCATAATTTTGAAGTCGAAGACGGCCAGTTAATGAGATTTTTTTTCCCACAAGATAAAGACTTTATTTCTTTTAAGAATTGTCAATAAATAGAAAATCTCTAGACATTTATGGGCTGCAAACCTATATAGAACAAATGTTACCTAATTTTTTATAAAAAAAAATTGCTGAATATCAAGAAAAGTGAGTCTCGACTTTCTAGGAGTCGAACCCTTGTGCAGGTGTTTAATAACAAACTACTTTTACCATCAGACTAAAGGAACTTCTCAAAAAAAAGGCCGATTATTGATTACATATTATCAATGGCCGCAAGCACCTGCTTACTCCGCTTGTAGTCCTGACCGGTTCTGTCTCGAAGCTATGCCGGCTGAGTTACAGAATCAGAGTAAAAATTTTTATTAGGATAAACAAATTGTGCTAAGCTATGCGTAACACTATTACATTCTCTCCTTGTAAAAAGAAAAGAAGTTAAATTAAATTTTGAAGTTCAGTAATGCATATATGTTTTGAATCAGGTTTGTTAGAGCTCTATTCTTCTGAATACCATTGACAATATTGATGAGACACACAGTCCCCTTCAAAGATGGTAATTGTGTAACCTCTAATCCATGATTGTTGCAAACCGATTAGCAAAGCTTTTGTCTCTGATTCAAGTGGAGTTTCAGCATATCCTAAATTCAGCCCCGGCTCAATATTATTTAGAGTCCTAGGGCAAAAAAATTTTTTGAACCCGTTAAGGTATATATATACTGAATTTTTAGTATATTTTGAACCTATCTATGTTTTTAAAAAACTTGTTTGAACCCTCCTAAAAATTATTCTACAAAATAGACCCTAATATACATTTAAATGTTAAGAATTTGGACTTATTTTTTTTTTAAACCAGACCCTTAAACACATTTTTTTTTTGAAATTGTGGATTGTCCCATGGGCCACTGCCCCTCTTCCCTCCCCACTTGAGCCAGGGCTGCCTAAATTTGTTGAACCCCAAGCAAGGGGTGAACCAATATGGTTTCAACTTATCCAACCACCTGTTGCCTGAAAATTAATCATATCAAAAGCTGCATCAAAGTTGCATTTCACCAAAGATTAGGAGGAGCTGCCGATCGTTGTGTTTGTTGAGTTGGTTCTCGAGGAGTCATTCTATTTAGCTTAATATTGATCCATTCATGTGTTTCAGCTTGAGCCTATAAAACAGTTTTAGAAGCACTTTCTCTGTAATTGTTAAAAATTGTTGTTTCTGGTCTTCCAAATTCGCCAAAAAAGCCAAAATGGCTGTAGAGCATCATGATAGGAAATTTCCTGTCGAGTTGAATAATTTATGAGTGTAGAAATATTTCCTCCGCATCATCATATATAGTTGGCTCCAATTTAAAGAGGAAGTATTGGATAGGCGCCAAACTGACAAGGCAAAGGACAATTAATGAGAGAATAAGAAGATATGTTTGAACCCTAAACCAAATTTGATGATTTAATAAAAGGATAACACATATAATATATTTTTTATCTAAAATAAAGTTCTAACTAACTGTACCAAGACATTATATTATGTAATTTTTAATATATGTCCTAAAAAAATTACAAATATTCATATTAAAATATATTTTTATTTTGTATAAAAGATAGAATAAAGCTTTTTAATATTTCTGTAATATAGCTGTTAAGCCGCCTCCATGGCTAGCTCATCAATTGTATTGCGATCACACTATTAAGGGCCTGACTGGTTCAACCGCAGAGTTTGCGGTTGCGGTTGCAAGAGATTGCGGAAGCGGGTGGTTGCGGTTTCAAGCATTATTAAGTGTTTTAAATTAGTGGTTTAGCGTTTTAAAATGGATGCGTTTGCGGGAGTTTACGACTGGTTGACCAGCGGGTGCAATAACGGTTAAAACATAATAAATATAATATATAATTATATAAAGGTTTAAAAATACCAAAAAATTTATTTAACTTGATTTATAATTAAAATTCATTAAAAATAATAAATAATTAGTTAAAAAACAAATAAATTTCATATTGAAATAGTTATTACTTTATGCATCTGGCTTTTTACCAAAACTTTAATCAAGTAATTTGATAAATGAAAAACATATGTTTTAGAACATAGATCTTCTTTCTTAAATCTCACACACTCAATAAGTTCTGTGGGGCAGTATTTGGATCGGTAGTAATGATCAAACGAAAGTTGAGAAGAGTCACTCATGATTTGTTTTTATATTTTTCACAAATAATCTTATTTTTTAAAATTTTTTTGATGAAATTTTGTATTTATTTATATTTTTTTGAACTTACGTGTGATGTGCCATTTAATTTACATCAAGTTTTCCGGGTTATTGTTAATTGAAATCTTATTTTCTTCCAATTTTTATTTTTTAATATTCTCAATCGTATTCGTACTTCATTTTCTACCATCTTTAATGAATAAAATAGCTACGTAAAAGATATAGAAAAAAATATATTTCATTATCATTGATTTGTTTCAAGTTTTTTTTTTAAAAAAAATTTAAAACGCAATCACCCGCAAACGCAAACGGTTGCGGGAAGCAGCTTTTGGAATTCATTCGTTTGAAGCTGTTGGAAGCGATTTGAAGCGATTAGGAGCGGTTTGTATGATTAGTACCAATCGCTAGCAACCGCTACCACCCACAAACACAGCGTTTGCGGAAGCTGGCAGGAGAACCAACCAACACCTTAATATAATCTCTTTTTCAACGAAAAAAACAAAATTCTTTAACCTTTTTTATCACTGCAGTCTGCAGCAATTTTATCATTGTAAATAAGATTTATCGTATGTGTATCGCTGCATGAAATCAATCATACGACACTAAGAAATGGCAAATAGTTTTGAATTATAAAAATGCGCCAATTAATAAGAGGGTAAAACGATACATTTGAACCCTAAAGCAAAGTAATATTAATAATATTTTAAATTAATGTAATTTTATATTTATTTATTTTAATCTTTTAAAATTGTGTGCTTAGATATTTTTACATACACTTACTGTATGTAAATAATTTAATATTTAAAACATTATTATATCAAATACTAATAATATTTTAAAACATTCATCACATACATTATCACCACCTACATCACGCCTAACATTTTAGTAAAAGAGTATTATAAAAATAAAATAATTTAAGAAAAATATTAAAATTCAATTTAATGTTTTTGTTCTAAAAGACAAAAATAAAAAATCCCCAGTAAAATAAAAACTTAAAATTTTGAAAAAAAATAGAAAATAATAATTTGATTAATTAATAAATCTAGCACTAGTTAGCTTGTTGCAATCAGGAGAGAGTAATTAAGATAAGATAAGAGTAAAAAATATGGTTGTCCACAGACGTTGTGACATCTGTAACTAGGGTTTAGACAACATTTCTTCTCTATACACATATATAAACGAAACATATCTATGGAGACATATCACAACGCCGTTGGAGGAGCGTCAAGCAGCCGCCCAAAGAGAGAAACGACTTCTCTCCATTGATGAAGATGAAGCAGAATCCGGAGGCGGGAATGGTGAAGGAGATGTGGTGGCACGTCACGCTCACTGATCCGATCTTTCAGGTACATTATTCTTCATACTTTACTACTTCTCTTTACGATGGTTTGGTTGGTTCGAAATTATTGTGGTATGGAAGACAACAAAGGGGTTGGAGGAGCGTCACGCAGCCGCTCAAACAACAGACAACGGCTTCTCTCCGAAGGCATGGAGGAGATGGTGGTGGGACGACACGCTCACGAAACCTTATCTTTCATGTATATTATTCTCTCTTCTTTACCACTTTTCTTTATGATGGGATGATTGATTCAAAATTCTCAAAACTGTTGTAATATGTGGTTGATTTTATGGGGTAAACTGTTGTGATATATAATTTACTAGCATGTGTACGAGAGAAAGGTACTCAATATGGTTAGACAAACGATCGATGCAATTTTCGTATACAATCGATTGATTTTATACTTCTTACACATATTATATATATATATATATATATATATATATGTATTTTTCTTAATAGAAGTGTTGTTCATTTCTTTGTAGACATATATGTGATCAAAGTAAACAGAACTGAGATTTGTCGGCCAAGCGTGTCCAGAAGTGATGCGTTGTGTCAACGGTACGTCTTTTTTTTTCTTTTTTTTTTTCTTGTTGATATTAAACTTTTAGGATAACTTTGATGAGATACAAATTCATGTCTTTCAAATGTTAATTTTATTACTAACATGATTCATAAAATCTCAATTTTATAACGATTTCTCTACGCATCTCTAATGGAAGACAAGTGAGAGGACCAGAAAAAAATCAGTTTCTAAAATTTTATGAGCTTTCATGACGTTTTTAGATAGTGTTATATATATACTTCCTTTTAATTACTTTTAGAACCTCTGAGTTAATAAGAGGACACTATGACCACTAGTAGAATTTTCTCGTATAGACACGAAAGAGTCACGACAGTACGTGGCACTTTTCTAATTAAACACGAAAAAGTCACAAAATGCCACGAAATTAAAAATAATGAATTATGTGACATTTTCGTTATCTAATCGTGGCTTAATTAGCCACGAAATGGTCTCGTTTTTTAGGCGACTTTTTTTGCTACGTTATGGTCACAATATATACGTGACTATTTGTATAAACTGTGTCTTTTGTAAGTTACTAGTTTAAAGTTAAATTACCAATTATAAAACAGTTAATAAACCAAGAAAACCTTTGAGTCCTTCAACTTTAACACTTATAAAAAAAACGCCGTCACTCATATCTCTTTCTCTTCAAGAATTGTCATCCCTTCGTCTGATCTTCGTCGCTCACAAATCTCCGACTTGAATCCGCCGGTACGTCTTCTTCATCTCCTTCTTCTCCTTCTCTAGTGTTCATCTCCTTCAATGTATTTGCTAATTCTATTTCAACAATCCCAGACCCTTTAAACCATCAACTCTTTTAGGTTTGGATATGTTAATTTGACAGCAAATCCCTTATCTTCGGCTTGGCATCAACCCGCTTAAAGGTAAGTCTCTCTTTTCCTCTCATTCTTTTCATCTTTATCTCAGATCTAACTATTTCGTTTCAGATCTAACCTTAGATCTAACTTTTTTTTTTCAGATCCCGTCGCTTCAGCACTCTTCGATATTTAAAGGTAAATCTCTCAATTTTTACTCAAGTCAACAAAAAAAAACAATTGGATTGTGTTTTATTTATTAGGATTCAAAGAAGGAAATGCATATAGAAGCTATCCAGCGACAGAAAGAGAGTGCCGGAGACGGTGGAGAAAGAGAGAGGCCAAGAGCAAAAGCCTTCTCCGTTGAAGTATTTTTATTTTCTATTTCAATTTGTTTTGTATAATTAAAATTATTTTCGTTTTTTAGTAAACAAATCATTTTGATTAATCTGTAATGGCCAATTTTTTTTATTAAAACTAAATGAGAAAGTCACGGACATTTACCTGACAAATCCGTGGCTAACATAGTTACGAAGTATGCGTGCCAAAATCGTGGCTATAATGTCACGAAAGGACACGAAATTTTTTAAGTCACGATCGTATAGACATGATTTTTTTCCGTGTCTTATCGTGACTGTATGGTCATATAGCCACGAAAATATAGTCTAAGTCACAGAATTGTCCATGGCTGTACGCTCTATTTTTACTAGTGGACCATCTTCATTAGTAATTGTTGACGGATGTTTTAAGACTTTTTAACAATTAATTTTAATACTAATGTGCAAAAGTGTTTATAAAGTGTTTATAAGAAGACACTATGACCATCTTCATTTAGTGTTTCTATATGGGTGTAAGTGTGTAAAAGTGTTTCTAAATGTCTTTTTAGACAATCTCAAATGTATTCTCCTATTTTTATCTCTATTTTAGAAGAATTCTATAATAGAAATGATTTTATTCCTTGTATTTCTCTTTAATAGATAACTTAATTTCTTATTCTATATATAGCGGAATTCTATTTTTTTCTTTATATATAAAGGAATTCAATTTTTTCCCTCTATATATAGAATAAAAAATTGCATTTTCTATTTTAGAGGAATACATTAGAGTAAACTCACTTCTATTATAAAGTTACTCTAAAAATAGAGATAAAAAATAGGAGAATACATTGAAAATACTTTTGCACACTTTAGTATTAAAATTATTATGAAAACAAAAAAAACTTAAGACAGTGGTCAACAGTTATCAATGGAAATGGTCTAACAAAGTATGGTTAGGCTTCAGTTTTCCTTTGCGATAATCAATTAATTGCTTTATCCAACATTTGAGAAGAAAAAAAGAACTAACATTCCATCCAATATTGCATTAAAATTAAGTATAGAACTTAAACTGAAGAAGATTGAATGCTTGATTTATTCAAGCAAGCTGTTTGTTTTGCCATAAGAGACGCATGGGTGCACCCATCAACATCAACTTAATTGATCCTACAAGTCATGTTATGGTGTCGATGGTTGTTTCATTGTGTGTCGTGTGGGAAAACGAACAACTTGCTTGAATAAAATAATCATATAATTTTCTTTCAAATTCTACATTTTAATACGATCTTAGAGATGGGTATTTAGTTTCCCTTTCTTTTTTTCTTCAAGATATTGGAGGAATCAATTGATGATCATAATGGAAGACAAAAGAGTACATATATTGCATTGTCCGTCTTATCTTTGTTCATAAGCTTATACACAGCTAGAGTTCAAGTCCTTGGTGAAGGTGCCAAAACATAGGCTTCTGAAGCAGTTTTGTAAAAAAAATTTAGATCTCTGTTTCCATTACATGCATCTCAAGTGATTTTTTTTTTTCTGTTTTGTTGTATATGACTTTTTCCTGAAACATATATTAGGTAATTTACTAACTTATGTGAAGATTATGTAGCGTATGTTACTATATAAACTGGAGACTGTAAATGTGCATTAATGGAGGCTTAGTTTTTCGATGCAGTGGTAATAAATTAATATAAGAGTAACATTGTTGTTGTTCATAGACGTTGCGACAATTAGGGTTTTTTTTTTTTTTTGTCGTCTGACAATTAGAATTTAGACACCATTTTTTCACTATACACATATATAACGCCGTTGGAGGAGAGTCAAGCAGCCGCCCAAAGGCGAGAATGGTGAAGGAGCGTCAAACCACAATCCGATGTTTCAGGTTATTCTTTCTACTTTACTGTCTCTCTATACGATGAAATGGTTGATTCAATATTTATATAGTCTTCGCTCATTACAACCAAGCTAAAGTGCAAAGCTTACAGTCTTTGCTCATTGACCAAAAAGCTCTTTAGACAACTAACTTGTCTTCTTCTTCTCAATTAATCAACACATAAGAATCCTACAACCAGAAACGTAGATAACAAAAGAGGCTTTGCATTTCCATTAAACCTGTTATTAAAAGTGATAATCATATACATCTAATTGGTTGTTCCTTTAGGTGGATCGGACAAAAATAGAAGACGATCATTGATATATATAGTGATGACTATCAACCGCTTTTGACCTACTTTTTGAATTTAAGGTAATTAAATATTCAAATCAACTATGTTTGATTATTATTATTTAGTGCTATTACGAATAACATATCATTTTTTATCTCACAAATAAAATAATTTATTATATAAAATTTGATGTCAAAGTAACAAGATCATGACACATATCAATTATATCATATAGATGTTGACATGTGTTAATTATAAATTTATTAAAATTTTAAAAAATAAAAATGTAAAAATTCAAAACCTACCATAAAAAGATTTTATATGAAATTAAAATAAAGAAAATAAAACATAATTTTATTTAAAATCTTTTAAAGAAAAAAAATCTTTGTAAATTTTCAAATGTAAAACAAAACTATTAACAGTTTTAAAAATATTAAAATACAATTATAAGAAAATTATAAAATTTATACAGTTTAAAATTTTAAAAAGATCATTCTAACAAAATTGTATATATAAATACATATACATCATAAAAATTGAAATTATAATATAGTTAAATTATTTTAATTTTAAGTTACTAATTTTACAAGAAAAATTATTACTTTTTATATAAGACTAGATAAGGACCCGCCCGATGTGCGGGTTTAAAATTTTGTAAATAAAATTAAATTTAACAAAAATATATCAAAATTTGTTGTATGTTATTTATAATTTTTTTTGCTATAATACACTGATCTATACCTATTTACAAATTTTTATGTATGTTACCATTAAAAATGTATTTTTTTACACCTAAATATATTGTATGTTACAAATATATTCGTTACCACCATCTAAAAAATCTCTATAGAAACACATTAAGCCAACTATTATATATCTCTTTACTTTCACTTATGCATTTTTTTAATTACAAAAATTGTTGGCTCAAAAAATATTTCAAAAAAAATATATTACATAGTATACTAATCATTTATTGTTAAAAAAGTATACTAATCAATGATGTATCATCACAAAAGTGTATTACCAACCATGGAGAGAATTTCGGCTCCACCGTCCTTCCTCCTCCCTCCCTTATGGAGAGAACTTTGTGTCCAACCTCATCTACCATTGAGAACATTGGCTCCGCCTCCCTCCCTTGGAGAGATAACTGTGCGTCCAACCTTCTCTACCTTCTTTCCTTGGAGAGATAACCTGCGATCAACTTCCTCCACCATACAGAGAACCTCGGCTCTGCACTCCTCCTATGTGGAGAGAACATGTTCACATTTTTTAGCTATCTCAAAATGGTTTGCTCCGACAACCAGAGAAATTAAAGACCATTTTTTAATGTTATAAAATCTTTTGATAGTAACTAATATTAGATTTCTTAATGTATTTGTAACAACCCGTCCCGTGGACCCCACTAGCCTCACTGCTAGCCCACTAGCCTCACTGCTAGCTGCCCCAACAGACCCCAAACTGGCCCTGCAGCTCAATTGGTGGCAACTTGTCATGTGGGAAAGTTGTTAAAGGGTGAAGACCAGGGTTCGAGGAACGCTTGTCGCACCAATAACCTACTGGTGGATGTGGATTTCCATAGTGAGGGGTTAGGATCGATGCCCTGTAGGGCCAGCTTGGAGTTCGTTGGGACGGCTAGCAGTGGGCTAGCAGGGTCCACGGATGGTCCGTTGGGGCAGCTAGCGGTGGGCTAGTGGGGTCCATGGGATGGGTTGTCATAGTATTCGTGGAAGCTTCTTTGACATACCATGATGTAGCCTCTGTCTTTGTAATGTCCTGACAGTCACCTTCTTTAGTGGGGCCCACGTCTACTCCCGACCTGTGGGCCCATCCATATCCGACGGCCGGTTTGTTACATCTGAGAGGCTATAAATACTTTACCGACCCTACAAATCACCACATGATATTTCTCTGTGTTTTGTCCTCACTCGCGCAGTTCTTACAATCACTTCCCAGAAGCTCACCCATCCTGAAACTACTCCAACTCAAGTACGTTTAACTCTAGAGTTCTCTCAGGATCCTTGACCAAAAAGATAAGTGCACATTGGTGACATAGGTGGCCAAATCAATTTTTTTAAAACATTTCTACAAACCAGGATGTCACAGTCTCCAAGCTCCTATGGATCTTTCAACAATGATTTATGTATTTCCAATCTATCTATCTATTTTTGTTTTAAGCTTGTATTTATTAGCCTATTTTATCCAACCATTAGATTGATAAGCTTATACTCGTTATCTCCTTTTGGGATTTGAATGAATGTTAATAATTATGTTTGCACAAAAAAAAAAGTGTCTATGACCAACCAATGAAGGTTGAGAAACTAGAAAAAATTGATTTGACATAATTAAAGAAATAATAGAAAATTATAAGCACGATAATATATAAATCTCAAGTAGTTCAAAGTGAAAATATAAATTAAAAAAAATAATCTAAAAATACTATAATAAAATTTAAAATACAGTATTAGAAAAAAGATGCATATATTAATCTTTTTTTGGGTCAATATATAAATCTTATCTATTCCGAACTGAAAAAGGAGAAAGTAGACGAAAATTTTGGTATAAAAAAAGGAAAATTTTACTTTCCCATTAATTATTTTTTTTACAAATAGAACAAAGTTGAAAGCAGTGTTTTTGAATAAATTATTTTGTTAGATGAAAAATATGAGAGGATCTATGTTTATATAGAAGTGAGCATTTACAAAATTTAGAATAAATAGTTAACTGTATATTTCCCGTAATCCCTTTTCTATCGTTTTTGTAGAATTAATAACTTAAAATTAAAAATAAGTAAATAATGTTATAATTTCAAAATTTGTGAAATATATATATAATCTCCTTATAATTATTTGTTTTAAAAAAGCCTTTTAGATTTTTGTGATTTTTGATAATTATCTTTTTACATTATTAATATTGTTTAAAACAAAATATTTTGTTTTCTGTTGAAATTTCAAATCTCTCCTATTATATTAACTTATACACATGTCAAAATTTTGTTAATGACTAACTTTAAAAACCTAACTTTATATAATAAGATATTTTTAAAACTTTTTTTTGGTTTCTAGAAAACATGGCTAATATCACGTAGAATAGTAAAATCAAATAATTAACATAATAATTTGACAGTTGTCAACATCTTATCAATATATTTGACACGTGTCAACATCTTATCAATATATTTGACATGTGTCATGATCTTGTTAATGAGTAGTATTGTCATCAAGGTTTATATAATAAGATAAAAAAATATTTGTGAAAATATACAATTAATTACGGTTTCTAAAAAATTGTAAATACTCCCCTTTACATAAAGAAAAAGATGGTTGAAGTAAAAAAAAAAAAAAGATCGTCTCATATTTTTTTTCCACCAATCAAATAATTTATTCAAAAAGACTGTTATTGTAATATATAAGATAGGAGTATGTAATATTAACATATGCGTTTTTAACTATAAAAATGTTAAAGTGAAGAGAAATATAATAGATTATTTAATGTGTTCATAACGATAATTTGTTGGTAGTAGTAAAGACTAAAGAGTATATTTTAACAGTAAAATATATTTGTGTGTACAAATACATTTTAGTTGGTAATGTATATAGTAGATTTGTAAATGGATATACATAGTGTATGATAGAAAAAAAAACTATTTTCTATAACTAAAAGTTTATCTCTTTACTTTTATACATTGTTTTTACTTATGAAAATAATTAAATATATATTCTTTGTTAAATTTAATTTAATTTTAATAATTTTGAACTCATCTACAACTATTTTCTTTTACTAAAAGTGTATCTATTTACTTTTTTTTTTTTCAACCAAACAATAAATCAAAAAGAAATTATTCTGTTAGTTGTCCAAGCTGGAGGGAAAGGGTTTACAAAAAAAACTTCAGAGATCAGATAACGCAAAGCACGGGCAAGACAATCTGCCTTCGTATTTGACGCACGCCGGATCCAAGAGATATAGAATAGTGGGAAGGACTCCAGTGAGTTTAACTCATCGAGCAGGTTGGAGAAAGATGACCAATCTTCAGGGACTGCACAATAGTGAGTAACTCACCACAATCAGTCTCGAAATGTTGACAAGCGATCCCTCCAGCACGTATCCGCTCCATGACCGACAACAACGCTTCTAACTCCGAATGTAGGGGGAGGGGCTCCGGCTTAGATACTTGGCCCCCAACAACAAGGTTCACTCCTCACCAACGCAACACCACCAGCCCAATCCTGAATGCACATTGGTTGCTTTCCAAGAACCATTAATATGACAACCAGGTGAAGAAACTTGGACATCCGAAGACGGAGATGGAGCTGGCATGATCGCCGTAAAAGAGAGCGCCTCTTCCCAGGCTAACTTATCGCCCAAAGCCTAAGCAATTATATCATTCGTCTTGATCTCTAAACCTTGAAAAACGTTTTTATTTATGGCCTTCCAGATTGGCCATAAATTCTACGGTAATTGAAGAAGTTGATCAGGATCACCCTGTTGAGAGGTATCTCTCCAGAAAACAAAATCTAAATTCGAGTATACTGACTCATATGGAAAACCCTCTGACGAGACTATAGTCAGAGATAAATCCCAAACTTCACACGAGCGAGGACGTTCAAAGAAAACATAATTAATAGTCTCAACCACATAGTCGCACCATTTACACCAAATATCACATTGGACAACTTCGTTTATCAATTTATTTTTATAAATAGTTTTTACTTACTAAAAATATATATTTTATATTCTTTGTTAAATTTTATTTTATTTTAAAAACTCTAAACCCGCATATCGTGCGGGTCCTAATCTAGTTAACATAAAATGTTAGAAATTAAAATAAACTTAGAAAATCATTTTGTTTATTTGTTTTGAAGAAACAAAAATAATAATTAGATACAACTTGTTGAAATTATCAGGAGAGATTAAAGATAAGATACGAGTAAATGATAAGATTAAGATCTAGCAACAGAATTGTAGTCCATACACGTTGTCACATCTGTCCACTGAAATCAAACAAATGTAATGACACTGTTTCTTCTCTTTACTTATACATAGGAAAGCATATCTAGCAGCAGTTGGAGGAGCGTCAAGCAGCCGATGCAACGTACGACTTCAGGTACATTCTCTTTACCATGAAATGGTTGATTCAATATTTACAAAACTGTTGTGGTATGTGGATGATTGTAATTTGGGTTTCTTCTCTATACATATATAGCCAAGTATGGAGAGACATATTCGAAATCCATAGTGAAAGACAAAAAAACGCCGTTGGAGGAGCGTTATGCACATCCGAAGGCGTGGAGGGGATGTGGTGGCACGACACGCTCACGAAACCTTATCTTTCAGCTACTTTGCGATGGCATGGTTGGTTCAAACTTCTCAAAAACTGTTGTAGTATGTGTGGTTGATTCTGTGGGGTAAACAATGAAGAAATCATTTAATAGCACATGTACGAGAAGAAGGAACATATATTTCAGGCAAGACTATATTAATCTTCGATCAAATATTATATACACTTGTCTTGAACCATTTAACTTATATGTTTGCATGGGCTGAACCAGATCAGAAGGTTGCACCGTCTTCTTCGGTTGGATCTTTTCTGTATATTGAAAGGTAAGAGTGTAACAGGTGTAGTGTTTGTGATTTGTACCGGTGAAATGTGTATTGCAGCCTTATTTATATCTTGTAATCTCTCTCTATCTCTGAATTTGATCAGATGAGGAAGCTAGGTTGCAAAAGCAGCAAAGAAGACGGAGAGTCTTGCCGGGAACACATGGCAGCACCGTAAGTTTTTCATCTTCATATCAATTTCTTGAGAACTCGAAATGAATTTGATTCAAATGCATATATATACATCTTAGAGTTCAGTGGAATCTAGAATTTTTCATAGGGTATTGTTTGGGTTACATTGTTTGTAATGTCGTTTTTACAACTTAGAATGAGTCCAAGGCTTCATTTTTATTTGAATAAACAGAGAAGCAAAAAAGTCACTTCTGGATTTATGGCTTTATGGTTAGACCAAGCAAGCAAAAAAACAATAACAAAAATAATTCACTATCGATATGGTTAGTCAAACGTTGCACATTTCGTTACACTCGATTAGTTTTTATTCATGTTTTATATGGAGTTTTCCTATTAGAAGCGTCGTCATTTTTTTAGAGTTATGTGATGAACGTAAACAGAAAATGTGAGCTTTGTCGGCGAAAAGTGACAGACGAAGTGATGCTTCATTGTGTCAACGGTACGTCTTTTTTTTGTTCCAACCTAAAATTTTTAAGCTTTCACCATGGTTTAAATAATGTTATATTTTTTAAAATTCTTTTTAGAAGCAAAAAGCTTATGAGCTAAGAGAAAGTATGTTTACTCTTCTTTCCTCCTTTGCTTTCACCAATTGCTTTATCAAAGATTTGAGAAGAAAGAAAAGAAAAAGAAAAATCCTTCCAAAATTGCATTAAAAGTAAATATATAACTTGAATTGAAGAATAATGACTGTTTGATTTACTCAAGCATGCTGTTTGGTTTGCCAAGAGACTCAGTGTAAGTATCCATCAACAAAACAACTTGGTTTATCCTCCTTCAGACCTAGTTTATCACTTTTGATCATATTCAAGATGGAACGATAAGTCACAAAATTTACCATCCATTTTTTACTCATGAGCCAAGGGTAACTCTTGTGACTTGTCGTTTCATCTAGATTGTGTTTTGAATATTTGATAAATAACTAAATAAAATCATAAAGTAGGTAAGCTGGTTTTATTATATTGTGTCATGTGGGCAAACGAATAGCTTGTTTGAATTAAAAAAAAAATCATACCATTTTCAAATTATGCATTTTAACGCATTTTGTTCCTTTTAAAAGCTTCTCAACAAAGATAAGACAACAACACAATATGAAAATCCATATAGAATTGTTTGATCTTCATTTGGTGAACCAGACACAATATCTGGATAATACTCAAGATACAATATCTGGACGCAGCATCTATAAAGGAAGAAAAAAAAGTTAAAATAAAAGTTTTATCACTAATTCACTATAACAAACCATAACAATCACAAAAGCATGCAGGGAAGCATGTAACGAAACTTTTTTTTTTGGGTTTGGTAAGTGTGCTCGATCACTCGAGCTCGTGGTCACAAGCACTGACCCATGCTTGATTGCTACCAACGAGCCACTAGCGACAAGCACAGCATATAACGAAACTTTGAGAAACAAAGCAAAATCCCTTAGTTTACTCTAATTATGCTTGTTTTTATCTTTTGCTAAATTAATTAACATATTAGATATCTATATCTGGACTGTACATGCCCATATTTTGCTTCTCTTTATTAGCATATAGTTTTCATCAGTATAACTTGTAAACCTACAATTTGATATTTAAATATATTTGTTAACAATAAACTTATTTTCATCAGCCCTTTAATATGTTTTCCAAATTGGATGTCATAGGCCAATGCTTCTTTTTTTTTTTTCTCACTGTGGCACGGGCAACAGAGCACTACAGAACTTTAGCTCAGTATCATACTATCACTAGAATGAGTGAACAGAACTTAAGTCAACCAAGATTATACACAACACAGCTAGACTGCAACGTCCCTGATGAGCGTGCCAAAACGTAGGCTTCTGAAGTAATGAGCATACAAAAGAAGGTATTAGTAAGTTTTTGCTAAATTGTAGATATTTCATTGATAATGAAAAAGCTTAGGTTACAATCAAAGATTAGATAATTAAACCAAGTTTTCGGCCCATCTATTCAACCAAGCAATGAAGCTTTGGGAACAAGATGAAGCGATGACGTTTTTGTTGTCCTTCCCGGATGAGTTGCAGAAGGAGAAGGTAATCTGCAGATTGTAAAACACTTACTTGCGACAAGTAGCTCTAGAAGCCTTTCGCATGAGGTCCGAGACTGAGCCCTCAACGGTGAAAACTCCAAATCATCGATCACATACTCTCCCTGCGTCATGTGAGATCGATTCTTCATTTCAATCTATGAGCTATCCCTGTAACAGAACCTCACAAGCCAAATTAAGTAAATGGTGCAAGCTCCCTCTACCAATTAAGCAAAACGGAAGGTATTAGTAAGTTGATTTTGTAATTTATTAAAATCTCTGTTTCTTTTTACATCTCAAGTGCTTTTGTTTCTGTTTGGTAAAATAGTGTGAACGTTATGTAAATTATACTATTATATAAACTGGAAGCTTGTAAATGAGAATTACTGGATGCTAATTAAGTTTTGGATCCGGTAGTCATTAAAATTGCCTGTTAATGTAATATAATTGTTTAATTAGAGAGATTGAGATTTTGTAGAAGCATTTATATAGCAGTAAAAAAAAAAAAAAAAAGGCAAAGCAAAGCATATATATAGTCTTCGCTCATTACAAACGAGTTAATATACAAAGCTTACATATAGTCTTTGCTCGTCGACCAAAAGACTAATTAGACAACTAATTTGTCTTCTTCTTCTTAATTAAACCATCACATAAGGATCCAAACGACTTATAAAACAGAAACGTAGATAGATAACAAAAAGAGGCATTGCATCATCTCCATTAAACCTGCGATTAAAACCGCTAAACCTATACATATCCAACTTGCTTCTTCTTATATGCCTTGAGTCATCACATAGGCCACCTCCTTCAAAATGTCACTCTTCAACCTCAACAACTCATATTCCTTGGCCTCCACCAACTTCAACTTCTCTTCAATTCTATTCTTAGTCTCCACCGACACCTTACTCCACTTCTCTTTCACAGAAAACTCATCCACACCAAGACCCGCAATAGTCCGAACCAGAAAAGACTTCTCAAACAAATTCGAAGACTCAGAATCTCCTCTAGGAATCACCACTTCCTTCTCTTCTCCAACATTATCATCACCACCAGATTTCAAAGACTCGACTTTCTTCAATTTTCCATTAGCCAACTTAACAGCAGATTCAAGAGCCATACCATCAGAAACCCAAATATACTTAGCTAACCCCAAACACTTCTTATCATGAGACGATTCTAAACTACCTTTCTTCTTCTGTTTAGCAAAATACTTCTTTTTCAAAGATCTAATCTTGTCACCGAATTGGATTTTGCTAACATCAAAGCTAATGTTGTTCTTGGCCATATCAAAAAAACCATTCATATCATCATAAGGACTTGTACCTTTCTCAGCTTTAAAATCAATCATCCCTTGTAACAGGGAGATCTCATCATCTTCACTCCATAGTCTCTGGAAAGGCTTTTTCTCATCATCTCCTGAAACCTTCTTGGCTTTTTTGGCCTTTTTGACATGCATGTCCTTCGAAGTCGTTCCTGCTTCACTCGCTCGCTTCTTCCCTGGTTTCGGCGCAGTAGATTCGTTACCTTCCTTCTTCTTGGGCTTGGTTGTGAGTCTTGTGACAACGGCGACAGGCTTCTCTGGTGATGGTTCAGATTCGGACTCAGAACCCTCAGACTCGGTACTTGGAGCATTGGCTGGGGTAGTTTTAAGGGTTTTAGAGGTGGCGGGATCTTTGGGATCGTCTTCTTCAAAGGAGGAATCAGAGGTCTGTTTTACATCTTCTTCGCCAGATGAGGTCTCGACTTCTTCGTCGCCGCTTGAAGAAGCGGTTGGTGGATCTTCCAAAGGGTTGAGAACCTTCTTCGCCATCGGAGTTTTCCAAATTCTCGGAGAGACTGCTGAAGCGTTACTGAGAGGCTGAGAGCTTTAGGGTTTTTTTTTTTTTTTTGTGGGTGGACAAGTCGATAAACGAAATGGTTAAATATACTAATTATAAAACCAAGTTTTTTATTTTTTTGGACCTACATGGGCCGGTTCTAGCCCATAACTCACTAAACAGAACAGAACTAGAAGTTGAACTCCTCCATGTGATGTGAGAACACTGACAAGTGGACAACGTATGGGACTTTTCCATTAAACTATAAACATATTTTTTTTTGCTAAAATGCAAATATCATTATAAATGAAAGGGTTTGGTTTACAAAAGCGTCAACCAAAAGATTGGTTTCTTGGCAAAAAAAAGTGGAAAACAAGAGAACCATAGGCAAGAAAAACGGGAAGTTACATCCATTTTAAGGAAACAAAGTCAAAGCAGCCAGATTTGCATAAGCTTTTTAAAGCATTTGTGAAGCTGTCGTGCAGTGATTGAGTTTTTGATCTCGCGGTCTATGTCTTTGAAGATTACTGCAGGCGGCACAATCGTCTGGTTATGGTAGAGATTATTTCGCTGTCTCCAGATGGCATAAATGACTGACTGGCCAACGAGTTTGCGAAGTGTCGATGGTGCTCGCTCTGTTCCGCTACTCATCCAAGCTATCAGGTGCATACAAGAGCTGAAACTTGACATCGGTTGTTCCAATTTCCTGCAAACTGCATTCCAAATAGAAGCGGCAAAACCACAGGATAAAAACAAATGATCTCTCGATTCTGGGAAGTGGGAGCAGAGGTCACATGTGGTGTTGACGTTCATTCCCCACCTGGCCAACCTTGTTCTTGTAGGGAGGCGGTCTTGATTTGCTAACCATACAATGAAATCATGCTTAGGGGTCGCACCCTTAAACCAAATTGTGTTGTGCCAAGAGACCACGTCCGCTCTTGGTCAAAGGACTGCCCATGTTTTTGAAGAGGAGAAACCATAGCACTTCTTATTCTCCACTACCCAATCGTAAGAGTCAGGACTTTGTGATGTGTGAGGGTTACTGATGGTGGTGAGGTGGACATGAAGTTGGACTGACTGCTCTGATCGGGGGTCAGCAAGTTTCCAGCCTTGGGAGTCACAGGTATCCGCTACTTTTGCAGGTAAGGGAACTCGTAGCTCTCTCGGCCCTTGGTTCCCGATGAACTTAATGAGTGGTCCGAAAGGGGTCCAATTGTCAAACCAGAAGCTTGCCTTTCTTCCATTGCCAATGGTGCAGTTGATGAATCTTTTCGCCAAGGGTCTCAGTCTAAGCAGGCATCTCCAGTTCCAAGAGTCAGAGGCTCGTTCCGGTTGATCCCAGAAACTCGTGACTTTGCTGCAGTTGTGATATTTATGCCAGGCAACCCACAGTGAGCCACTCTCCGAAAAGAGAAGCCAAATCATGCGCAACCACAGAGCTCTATTCCAAGTGGCAAATCTTCTTAATCCGAGGCCTCCTTCAGCCCGAGGGAGACACACTTGAGACCAAGATAACTTTGCTATTCCAATCTTGTCAATCTGCCCTGACCATAAGAAACGAGAACACAGTGATTCAATTTTCCTGATGCAACCCAGTGATAGGATGAAAGTGGAGATCCAGAAGTTGACAATTCCTGAGATTTCAGAGGCAATTAATTGCACCCTTCTAGCAAAGAAGAGAGATTTTGTAGCCCAAGAGTTGAAGCGAGATGTGATTTTCTCTATAAGCGGCGCGTACTCTGAGACTTTTAGCTTCCTACTCATCAGAGGCAACCCTAGGTAGCGTATAGGCAAAGATCCCGGCGTGAAACCATAACTTGTTAAAGCATCTGATTCAGCTTGGGTTAGCCCCGCGTGAAAAAGCTGAGTTTTTGCTCTGTTCATGTGCAGACCAGACCATCTTGCGAAGTCCTCTAGGGTCATTAAACTATAAACATTTGTCGAAAGGGTTCTTGTATTTCGAACAAATCAGTCCTCACAAACAAAGCACTCGACGTTTCGAACAATATTAGAAGTAGTGAAACCAAGTTTAGTAAAATAAAGACCAAAGTGGAATTGTTATAAAAAAAATGAGGTTTAAAACTTAGTAACCTAGAGCAAACACTAGCCGTTAATGTCCTCGAACCAAAGCTGGAGAATATCTTGAAACCGGCCGGAGTCGATTCTGGAATGAACCAGGCCAAAAATCATGCTTGTAACCCCTGTATATAATAATGTATTTGGGGAGCCATATACTTGAGAAAAAAACCTCAACGCCGGGTTGGCTCATAAATGTGGAATCAAATTATCAAAAGATGGTTTGGTCACTACCAGCTCTTACAAAGTATCTATTTTAAAATTTATTTATTAGTAGGTTCAAAAAAAGTTCTTAGCTTGTTGTACATTATCATGTAATTAGGACGGGTCTTGTTTGCAGTTTAAGTTTAAACTAATCTTGGATTTTCTTGATGATAAACTCATACCTAATAAGTTGATGGACCGCGCAATGAGCATTGTGGTAGATGCGGTCCCTAGTCTTTCTTATGGTGATTTGGAAAGCTATGTACGTAAATGAAAATGTATCACATCCATCAGTTTAGGACTGGTCAAGTCGAATCGATTCAGTCATCATCTATTAAATAATTAAGTTTTGGCCAAGATGTAATGCCAGAAACAAATTCTATTATTAAACTATAAACAAAGTAATTAAACTTGTGACAAAAAAAAAAACAAAGTAATTAAACTTTTAATTTATAAGCAATACAAATGAGCTTCGTACTTTCTTAGTATAAGTGTAGTGATGAACCATCAAGTTCAATGAGATAACCAGAAATCCTTGGGTTTGCTTTTTTCATTTTTCATTTTATCCAATTTTGATTTCTATTTTGTGGATAGAAGAAGTTTCATTTTGTAGTATTTTTCTTTGTCTAAAAGAAAAAGTAAAAAGAAGAGAAAGAGTCAAAAGGGATGTTACAAAACACAAATGGCAACCCATAATTTTCTCAACATCAACACAAATCAATCCACAAATATTAAATGTCTTATTCACTAATCACTCAAATTTCAAGAAATCCAACACCAAATAAACACTATAAATACACTTCCGTATCATACCAATTCAATCAATCAAAGCTAAAAGAACTTAATCACTCTCACAAACTTCAAATCCTCATCATCCCTTTTTGAATCATCAATCATGTCTCAACAACAATTCAACGCTGGCCAGACCAGAGGCCAAGCTCAAGTCCGTTTCCTGAATCCAATCTTTCCTGCATTATAGTTATCATATTCAACCCGTATTATCTAATATATATGTTACCAAATGTTAATTAAGTATGTTAGTTGTTTATATATGGTTTTGATGGATATTTTAGGAGAAAGCTGAGCAATGGACCGAGTCTGCGAAGCAAACCGCGGAGTCCGCACGTGACAAGACTGCTGATTTGACACATCAAGCACGTGACAAGGCTGCAGATGTGACACAATCAGCTCGTGACAAGTCAGCTGATGGATCTCATTCCGCTAAACAGTCCGCCCAACATAACCAGGAACAAGCTGCTGGTTTATTTGGACAGGTATATTTCTATACAATTGTTGAAACTAAAATATAAAATTTTCTAAAACTGAACCCTTGAATGTATATATGTAGACCGGTGAATCAGTGAAGAACATGGCTCAAGGTGCTCTTGACGGTGTGAAGAACAGCCTTGGCATGAACGAGAAGAAATGAGACTATGAATACTCATGCTTCTCAACGATTTAATAAAAAAATATTTATGAATAATTTCTTGTTTTTGGAAATTTTGGGTTTCTCCAAATTATGTTTGTAATAAGATTCTTTATTTTGAAAGATTTTGTGATCATGTGTGACCTGAAATCTGAGATGTAATAAGATGTTGTAACATCATAGCCTTCAATTTTCTATTTTATAAAGGAATAAACCTAATTAGCAACACTCTTATCATATTACACATAAATATAATCCTACGTGCGAGTCTGAGCCATTATTCACAAATTAATGAATTAGTAAGCAATTGTGGATCTTGCTGGTATTTATACTAGTACTTTTGTAGCAGTTTTTGCTCAAAAATATTTTTTGGAAAGTTTTTGCATTTATTGTCATTAAATTCTGTAGACCTCTATTCGTTTTATTATTTTATGGGCCTCTGTTTGATATAAAGAACCCAGATCGATTTCTTTTTGAAATCGGTTAATGAAATTGGCCACATTGAATCGATCGCAGATGAGTTTGGTTTTTTTTTTCTATGTATAGTAAGTGGAATATGAAATGAACAACAAAACCAGAATGAACGTCAAATTCTGTTTCTTTTTCTCAATTTCATTTATTTTTTGTTTTTTCTTCAAATTTTGCAAGCCCAGTAAAGTCCAGTAAGTAAAATATGATCCAGTAAAAAAAAAACAATGGCCCAAACAAAGCCATACGAACAATAACTTAAAAGGATATTATTCTAATATAATAATATTTTTAATCTTTTTTTTCAACATTTTTTATCCTTTTTCTGGGTTAAAAAAATACTCATAATTTTAAACTTACAAATTTACTTATGTTTTAAGTAAAAAATGATTACTAGATTGACAGAAATTACAAAAAAATTGTGTATATTATTAGATTAGTATATACATCATATCACATAATATATCATGATGAGAGATATATAAATTTTTGAAAATAATTAGACAACAAACTTAAACACTAATTATATTTTAATAGTATATAGACTATATTTATGAAAAATAAAATAAATTTTTGTCTAGCAGTGTACCATGGATTCTGATCTAGTGATTACTTATAATACTAATGAAATTAGTAAATAATTGGTGAACCTAGTAAATATGATAGTGTGATACTACTGGAAATTAATTATATGAACAAAAGTAAAAAAAAAAAAAAAGAGTTTAACAGCTAGCGAACTTGTATGCCGCCGTTGAAGTAGTGATGATATCATGTAGATGTAGTACATAAAGTTTGTGTTTCAATGCAGTACACAAATGCACCAATCTTTTAGTACATACCTAAATGGAAAAAATGTCATTTAAACCGTGAACTTTTAAATTTTGGCCATTTAAACTATGAACTTTATTGTAGGCTATTTAAAACATCAACTTTTGTTGATTACTTTTTTAAACATGAAGTTTCGTTGACCAAGCCAAAAAAGACATGACATTAAATATGATAATTGACCTACTAACAGACGTTACTATACTGTTAATCACTCCGTTACTATGCCGTTAATTACTCTGTTACTAACAAAACGACATCGTTTTAATGGAAGTTTTAGTTCGAAAAAATGTCATTTAAACCATAAACTTTTAAATATAGGCCATTTAAACCATGAACTTGTAAATGTATGTCATTTAAACCATGAACTCATAAATTCCTGTCATATAAACCATGAACTTATCTTGAGAGTTAGGTGAAAACTAGACAAACTGAAAATTTTGGTTATCGAAGCAAACCGAAAAGAGAAAGCCTAACTGTTCGACACAATTGATTTGGATAATCGGATTTCGGTTCGATTCGGTAATCGGACCGATTGGTTTATTAGAAACCGCATAAGTATATAAGCCTAACCGGCTAAACCGTTTAATCCTAGTTTAGTTTCTCTCTTCTTTCTTCAACCCTGCCTCATGATGCGATTCTGAAAAAGAGAAAGAAGAACATCAATTCATCATTCTTTTTTCGATCTTTGTCATGTATTTTGTGTCTTTTTGTATTTGTCTTGAGTCTTTTTCATTTATTAGGACACTACACTAGAGTTTGAAGGATTGATCATCTTGTTTTAGGACACTACACACAAGTTTGAAAGATTGATCACCTTTTTCATGTATTATGGTTTAAATAACATAAATTTGAAAGTTTATGGTTTAAATGACATACATTTTATAAGTTCATGGTATAAATGGTCTACATTTAAAAGTTTATGGTTTAAATAACATTTTTTCGAATTAAAACTTCCATTAAAACGATGTCGTTTTGTTAGTAATAGAGTGATTAACGGCATAATAACGTCTGTTAGTAGGTCAATTATCGAATTTAACATTATGTTTTTTTGGCATGGTCAACGAAACTTCATGTTTAAAAAAGCTACTCAACAAAAGTTGATGTTTTAAATGGCCTATAACAAAGTTCATGGTTTAAATGGCCAAAATTTGAAAGTTCATGGTTTTTTTTTTTTGGACAAACATATGTTTCATTCCATTAATACAGAACACAACATACAACATAAGCATCGTTGTTTAAGATACAACCAAGAGAAACAGCCGGTACAACAAAGAGATAAAGATAGATAAGGGTCATCGAGATTGTAGACTTGTGAGCTATGAACCAATTCCTTGTAAGGGATTTGGAGCTTGTAAGGTCAAGAAATAACGATGCTTCTTCCACGAAGACTTCCATAGATGAAAAGATGGCCACTGTCTTGGAACGAAGACCAAGCGGCGTTGAGGAAGCTAAAGCTGAGAACATCATCAGACTGAGGATGTCTAACCGGAGGAGAGCTTTGCTAAGGGTTTGAACAGGGTTAAAAGTGTTCTGATTGAGGACAGATATAGGGTTGATAGCGGTTTTTGGTGCAGAAGTGAAACGCATGAAGGTGTTGTGGTAATCCCCATTACATTGAGTTGGGATCATAATGCCACTAGTCTTCAGTGTCTTATAAATGATGTTTTGTGTTTTTTTCTCGGTGGAGCAAGATTATTAGTTTACTTTTCCCTTGGTTTGAATGAACATCATTGAGTGCAGCATTGATATAATTTACTTCTATTATTCCATTTCTTGAATGGATTATGGAAACCTATATCAACGTTGCGTTCAATTATGTGTTTCTTCTAATTTCAGGAGCAATTACAAAAAGAAGAAAAGAAAAAGAAAAAAATCACATAGCTTTTTTTGAAATTTTCTGAAAGTTGTTTTGACTCCAAACTTAAATTTCTAATATTTTCGACTCTTACAACAAACTTTCACCATACAAAATAATAAATAAAAAACACCCAAGAAAAAGTTTGAATGTACAAAGGTTAGTCTTATTAACGTAATTGTGATCATTTTTGTTAAAAATAGTGACGTCGTTTTTTTATTTTTTTTTAAAAATAGGAAATGTCACTATTTTAAATGGAAATCGAACATGTCTATTGACGAAATTAACGTTGAGCATTTGAACTTTTAATTGAGTATGTTATTTTGTATGTTGAAGGTGTATTGTAGAAATCGAAAACATCACAGGCTTAGATTGATGAGATTTTTTTCAATCCTAAGATTAGTATTAGAGAAACAGAAAATGCAAAATCGTGTGTGCTTGTTTGCTCGAGCTCCTAAACGAAGTCTTAGCTGGGGATTATGCCACTATATGCAATAAAGTTACTCAAGGTCCATAGTTTACACATGCATGGGAATGCATTTACATTAAACTTAAAATTTGATTCTTTTAGTTTTAGATTTCGTGTATCTGGATGTTCTATGCATGGATAGTATCTGCGTATGTGGACTAGTAGGACAAACAAACAAAGTAGATGCTTATAGACAACCGTTTTGATTTCTTTAATGTATGCTATATACCAAACAGAGTAGGCCAAACCCGGCCGGGATCTTACATATGAAACTTTTGTATTAGATTAGTAGTCAATGTTACATTTTGTAAATTTTCTTTAGTAATGTCTTTATTTAGAGATGGTGATCAATTATCGTCGGAGAAGTTGTATGATCTCTTTTTCTTCCGTGGGTTGAGGGTTGGCATCATATAGGGTTTGCTCTTTGGAATTGAATCAATCACGCAAATGTATAACTTTACAGTTTGAAATCAGTATTTAGTTTTTCGAACCACTATTTTGGTTATTGTCCCTTGTGTTGTGAAACACTTAGTGGACTCTATAGACCGGCCCGTATATTATCCTTAGAGATTCAGCCTCTCGGCCATACTCAGTCCGCACACCTTCGGCCCATCAGCCGAAGCCTTTCTCGGCCATTAGTCCTTATGTCGGTTTAAGCTTAGACCTTGTACTCAACTATATATATGCATGTAACCTCGGGATT